>NC_064811.1:180197532-180337986 GCF_023721935.1 Panthera uncia
TATATATATACATATATACGTGTATATATATATACACATATGTATATATATGTGTATATATATACATATATACGTGTATATATATATACACATATGTATATATATGTGTATATATATACACATATGTATATATGTATACATATATATGTATATATATACACATATGTGTATATATGTATACATATGTGTATATATACACACATATATGTATATATATATATTGGAGTATTACTCGGCAATCAAAAAGAATGAAATCTTGCCATTTGCAACTACGTGGATGGAACTGGAGGGTATTATGCTAAGTGAAATTAGTCAGAAAAAGACAAAAATCATATGACTTCACTCATATGAGGACTTTAAGGGACAAAACAGATGAACATAAGGGAAGGGAAACAAAAATAATATAAAAACAGGGAGGGGGACAAAACAGAAGAGACTCATAAATATGGAGAACAAACTGAGGGTGGCTGGAGGGGTTGTGGTAGGGGTGATGGGCTAAATGGGTAAGGGGCACTAAGGAATCTACTCCTGAAATCATTGTTGCACTATATGCTAACTAATTTGGATGTAAATTTAAAAAAATTAAAAATAAACTTCAGTTATCTAGAAAGCCCATTTATTTAGAATACCTTGTTCCATGAAATGACTGTGCCAAATATTACTGTTTGTTTTCTGAGAATACAAAGAACTCGACATGGAAGTTTTGACTATAGTCTAGAAGCACATACTTGAAGTTACTATGCATTTATTTTTTTTTTTTAAGTTTAGAATGAGAGTACAAGTTTTCGATGATTAAAACAAAACAAAACAAAGAAACATCCATGCACAAAGTTTTACTGAAGTCATTCTGACATTATTTGTTCTTTCCCTTTTATTATTTATAAATTACAATTGCCCCTTGAACAACATGGTGGACAGGGGCACCAACCTTTCTCATAGTCAAAAGTCCAAGTATAACTTTTGACTCTCCCCAAACTTTACTAATAGGCTACTGTTGACCAGAAGCCTTATAGGTAATATAAACAGTGAACACATGGTTTGTGTATTGTAACTATCATATACAACATTCTTACTTTAAAGTAAGCTAGAGAAAGGAAAATGTTACTAAGAAATCTTAAGGGAGAGAAAATACGTTTGTAGTGCTGTGTGGTATTTACTGAAAATGTGTGTGTAAGTGGGCCTGCGCAGTTCAAGGGCCAACTGCATATGCCACATACAGGAAGGATTTTAGGAGTTCTCAATAGAAAGCTCAGCAGTTACCATCTGGCCTACAGCCTGTCTGCCCCTGCCCTGCCCTGTCCCCCTGGACTCTTAGGGTGTATGTGCCATTTCTTCTACCTGACGCTTCATCCCAGCTTCGGATGTCAGTCTTCCACATCTCAAGAACCTTCTTTATCCTTTCTCCCTTCTCTATGTTTTACCTCTCTCTCTCTCTCTCTCCCAGCACTTTCCTCTCAGTGTCTAAACGCAGTAAATTCCTTCTTTATCCAGAGTCCCCCCTCGACTCCATGGCCTCTCATGTCATTTGCTGAAAAAGCCACCTGAACTTGTTTCATTGCCTCACCTCTCATCATTTCTCAGCCCAGTGTACCCGGCTTATACCCCCACCAAGACACAGGTACTTCCGTTGTCAGGGTCACCAAAGATCTGCTCGTTACTACATACCCACTGATCATGCTTCTTGCCTTCTTTTCAAGCACTGTCCGACCCGGTTGAGTACTGTTTGCTTCCTCAAAGCCTCACTCCCTTTTTGGGTCAGAACCGCTGGTTCCTTCTACCACTCTTGCCTCTTCTTCTCACCCCTCCATGGGTGGTGGTGGTGGTGGTGGTGGTTGTTGTTGTTGTTGTTGTTGTTGTTGTTATCCCCCTCCTCCTCCTGCTCCCCCACCCCTCCTTCCCATTCCTTAGATGTATGGATCTTTGGTGTTTTGTTCACTTCCCTTCTCGTGTACAGTCTTGTTACTGGGTGACGCTGTCCATTTAATGATCATCTCTGTGCTGATAATTCTCATATCTCCTGCCTTCTGTGCTCTCTTGAGCTTTGTTGAGACCACATGACAGTCCTGTACATACCTTAAAATCAGGGTGGTCAAAAAGAACCGCCTTTTCTTATTCTTTTTTTTAATTTTTTTAAATGTGTATTTATTTATTTTGAGAGAGAGAGAGAATGGAGGAGGAGCAGAGAGAGAGGGAGAAAGAAAATCCCAAGCAGGCTCCACACTGCCAGCACACAGCCCAGTGGTGGGGCTCAAACTCGCAAAGTGTGAGATCATGACCTGAGCTGAAATCAAGAGTTAGACGCTGAGGGGTGCCTGGGTGGCTCAGTCGGTTAAGCGGCCGACTTCAGCTCAGGTCATGATCTCACAGTTTGTGGGTTCGAGCCCCGCATCGGGCCCAGTGCTGACAGTTCAGAGTCTGCAGCCTGTTTCAGATTCTGTGTCTCCCTCCCCATCTCACACTCTGTCTCTCTCTCTTAAAAATAAATAAACATTAAAAAAAAGTAAAAAAAAAAAAAAAAAAAAAGAGAGACACTGAGTGACTGAGCCACCCAGGCACCCTTGTCTCTCTCTCATTCCTTATGTGAAGGACACACAAACCATCTAGAAGCCCTGGGCCTGAATTCCACAGTCATCAGTTTCTGTATCCTTCACCTCCTGAGCAGCTCAGTGGTCCATCCATTCCTCTTCACCCCACTGCCTTCACCCGAGAGCAGGTCTTAGTCCTTGTGTCTTGATTATTCCAGAAGCCTGATTTCCTTTCTTCATAACCCCAGTCTTGATCTTTCTCATCCCTTCCCTTCCCGTATTATAATATAGTCATTCTATCCTGTGTTACGATACAGTCAGAACGATAGTTGTCAAGTTGTAGATCTGGCTTAAAGTCCATCAGTGATTCCCTACAGCTCTCAGGATGAAGTCCAAGCTCTTTGCATGACCCGGGGACCCCTCTGTTTATCGTGCTTCCCTCTAGCTTCTCCTCAAGCCCCTAAGCTCTTGGTATATAAAGCCACTTTCTGTTACTTGCCATTCCCTCCACGCAAAACACCATAATCCCAGCCCCTCCCCTCCCGGACTCCTTCCCACGGCACATGCAGATGGCCAAAACCAGTTCATCCCTCTCTGACTCAGCAAACTCTTAACCTTCTCCAATGTGGTAAAATACTTCCCGTGCTTCCTTAGCTATCCCTCCTTTCATTAAGTAAACAGTTGATTCGTCAATGTAATTCATTGGTGTAAAAAGGTTTTAAATGTCTTTAGTAATTACTGTAGAACCCTTGATTGCTATTCCTGGGATCTTGACTACATGTAGGGTGCATTAAAGAAATAATGTTATCTGGAGCCCAGATTGGATGTATGTATGTCCAAGAAGAAAACGTTTTTTTCTGCCTTATAAAAAGCTGTGTCTTGGGGTGCCTGGATGGCTCAGTCCATTAAGCGTCCGACTTCAGCTGAGGTCATGATCTCACAGTTCCATGAGTTTGAGCCCCGCATCAGGCTCTGTGCTGACATCTCAGAGCCTGGAGCCTGCTTCAAATTCTGTGTCTCCCTTTCTCTCTGCCCCTACCCTATTCTCACTCTGTCTCCCCTCCCTCTCTCTCAAAAATAAATAACATTTAAAAAATATGTTAAAATTTTTTTAATTAAAAAAAAATTAAAAGCTGTGTCTTTCAGGTAGAGGGTATATATATATATATATATATATATATATATATATATATATGTAGGTGGGTATAAAGGAAAGGCCTTGGGGCGCCTGGGTGGCTCAGTCGGTTAAGCGTCCGACTTCGGCTCAGGTCATGATCTCGCGGTCCGTGAGTTTGAGCCCCGCGTCGGGCTCTGTGCTGACAGCTCAGAGCCTGGAGCCTGTTTCAGATTCTGTGTCTCCCTCTCTCTGTGACCCTCCCCCATTCATGCTCTGTCTCTCTCTGCCCCAAAAATAAATAAACATTAAAAAAAATTTTTTTTAAATAATAAAAAATAAAGGAAAGGCCTTAATGCATGTTAAACTCAATGAGTGCCTTATTAGAAAAAATATCTAAACAAATTCAAGTTAATTCCATGAAGATACCTGCTCTTGGTAAGAAGAGGAATTATCAGGAAATACACCAGAAATGTCAAGAAGTAGCAGCAGTCTCGAAGGGTTGAGATTGCAAGTGGAACCCAGTAGAGTAGGCCCTGCTGATAGCACCTTAATTTTCTTTAGTAGCTTCTGGTTTCAAGGAACAGAGACCATTCAAACTGCGAGGGGCATTGGAGTAATAGTGTTGTCAGGAGTCCCCATTGGTTGGAGGTACGTCCAAGAAGAACAGATTTTTCTCTGCCTTGTAAAAAGCGGTGTCTGTAATATTGCCTTGACTTTCTCTGTCTCAGTGCCTTCAGCTATGCCATGAAATTCATAGCAGTCCTGATCTCATATGGATACTGGGAAGAGTCTTGAAGGAGTAGACTAAAAGGGCTTAGCTCAATACCGGGCACAATGGAAATGCTTAATGAATCTTAGCCGGTTTTATTAGCATAGCACTTCCGGAGTTGGGACCTCGCTTTGGAAAGGGCCTCTCCTGATGTTGGATGTGGCAGGTATAGGGTGACTGGGCCCAGCAGAGGACACCTCCCTCGGTAGCTGCCAGGGGAGAGGGAACAGGTGGCACCCTCTGGCATTCAGAGTGATTTATTAGCCAGAGATCGCTAAAACCTAACGGGAACGGGTTTCTGTCTGTGCGAAGATGCCACCAAGATCCTTGAACATGAAAGTGGGGCGCTGACTGGGCAGATACTCCGGTTACCAAGGTACTGGGGGCTCTGGTTTCTTTTCCTTCTTTCTTTCTTTCTTTCTTTCTTTCTTTCTTTCTTTCTTTCCTTCCTTCTTTCTTTCTTTCTTTCTTTCTTTCTTTCTTTCTTCTTTTTTTTTCTTCCTTTCTTCTCCAACCCTAAAAATTGAAACTGGAAAACTTAATGTTTTTTTAATTGCTCTGCATCTATCTAAATGAGGCAGCTGGGGATGCCTTAGTCCTGTATTTTTGCCTTTGCTAAATAAAGCTAAATGGGTTCACATTTTATTTTTATTTTTTAAATTTTTTTAAATGTTTATTTTTAAAAAATTTTTAAGTTTACTTGTTTATTTTGAGAGAGACAGAGCAAGTGGGGCAGGGGCAGAGAGAGAGAGAGAGAGAGAGAGAGAGAGAATCCCAAGCACACTTCGCCCTGTCAGTGTGGAGCCCAACGTGGGGCTCGAACTCACGAACTGTGAGATCATGACCTCAGCTGAAACCAAGAGTTGGACGCTCAACTGACTGAGCCACCCAAGCGCCCCTGTTTATTTATTTTTTGAGAGAGACAGAGAGCAGGAGCTGGGGAGGGAGAGACAGGAGGGGACAGAGGATCTGAAGCAGGCTCTGCACTGACAGCAGAGAGCCTGATACGGTGCTCGAACCCACGAGCTATGAGATCATGATCTGAGCCAAAGGCAGACACTTCACCCACTGGGCCATCCAGGCGCCTCTAAATGGGTTCACATTTTAAAGCATCAGCCAAGTACCTTTGCAAACTCTATCAGCCGTTTGTTTGTTGCACGTCCTTAGAAAAAATGCTTGTCTCTGGATTTTGTGTCAGAAATTTTGAAATAGTTTACCATCCTTGTACTGATTTCGTATAAAAGGGCCCAAAATACAAATGTGATTGCTACAATGGTTATTGACTTTGTGTTGGCCTGAATTGAGTCATCGATTTCTATTTATTTCTACATTTGCATTCACCTAGCTGCAGAAAGCTTTGGAGGAACTTTTGAGAAATTTGTTCAGAAAACTTGCTTTGAAGGAAAGATAAACTTTGGAACAAAATATAAGTGAAATATATATGAAAAAGTACTTTTGTTTTCCAGAAAAAAGAAAAGTTTTGAGTTTGAATGAAAACGTTTGTTGTCTTTGTCTTTTATCCTGCACTATACTTTTGATGTATTGTTTGAGAAATTAATCTCTTAAAAGTAAGTGAAAAGTGAAAAAAAAAGTCAATAATCTCATGGTATTATGTCCATATCCCTTTTCTCCTTTTCACTAAATTATTTAACCTACAATATAATTTGAAAATAAGGTTTTGAAATTTAAACTTTTAGAACTGTATTTGATGCTGAACTTGGAGATTGCAAACCCCAAAGGCCTACGTCAGACGAGAGAAAAACAGAGTGGGGCAGGGATCCCAATTCTGTGTGGTTTAATTCCTTTCCCCCTGTCAGTCCAGAAACAGAAAGTACAGATTGTTTCACCATGAAACTAGCAACTCAAATGAGGCAGGAAGAATTGGTTACAATTCTGACCAGCTAATTTGTTGAGGATTTGTTGGAAGGCCCACCCCTCTGTCTTGCTGCAGCTGCTTTTTCCTGTAAGATTTATTGTCAGGGCCTGTGACACTGGCACAGAGTATTAAGTTTGAAATTTCACTTTATTTAGGGAAGGAGGGGAAAGATCCATTTCTATGACACTAAACACTACATCAAAGTTTTGATTGACTTTTGACTGTACGTAGCAGATTCTGGAAGCTTTCTGTGGTTAGTTGAAAGTCTGCTCTATGGTAGTGTCCTATCATGGGAGCTAAGAATTTACTTGACCTAAAATTCTGTACTGTCGTTTGCAATCTGGATTGGAGAAGTTTGAGAAGGAGGTGATTCCCAGCTGCTGAGGAAGTACTTTAGTTTTCTGGCAAGAATCAATAGGGCTCCTTCACAGAGTTAGGTGTCTTGAAACAGTTATACTTCAGGGTTGGGGCAGGGGGCTGAGGACATCTAATTGTAGCATTAGTCTCATTAAATGTATTCAGAGACTTCTCTGTTGCAGAGTCTGTCGAAAATCCCTTCTAGCCCTCTGTTGGCTAATAGCATTTTCAGATCTAAGCTAAGGTGTGTTTATTTTCCCTCCTCAATAGAGAGGCTGCTATCTTAGCAATTAGTAAAATAACTGTTGAAGAAAGATACGTATCTGTTTCTGCTATTACCAGAATCATTTGTGACTTTGGGAATGTTGATTGGAGCTTTTATATTCTAAGGCTAAGGCCATGAGGTAATCAGTGTTGTGTGGGCCTCTCCCAAAAGTCTAGATGGTCATCCTTTACTACATTTCTGGAGGTTTGGTTTTAAATACCAGTCCTTGGTCACAACAGCAATAGCTGACAGTGGATATGATGGTGTGGATTGTTGTCTGCTCTTGGAAAAACTGTCTGTGCACCCTAGACCAATAGAACCACCTTCAAAATCCCTGCATATTCTCTCTGCATAGTTGTGTGTTGATGAGACAGCACACAGGAGCCTAGGCAAGGACAGTGGATACAGACCTGACTCAAAGGAGAGAGGTATGATTGGATTTTTTTTCAGCAAAGAAAATCACTTGGAGAAGTATGATAAAGTTATCCTATCTCACATAAGGAGCATATCTTTTTTTTTATGGGTTTATTTATCTATTTATTTATTTTTGAGATAGAGAGAGAGCGTGAGCAGGGGAGGGGCAGAGAGAGAGGGAGACACAGAATCTGAAGCAGGCTCCAGGCTCCGAGCTGTCAGCACAAAAGCCCATGCTGGGGCTGGAACTCACGAACTATGAGATCATGACCTGAGCTGAAGTCGGACGCTCAACCGACTGAGCCACCCAGGCGCCCCAGGAGCATATCTTTTTTAAATGTTTTAAAAGGAAAAATTATAAAAACTATGTAAATACCAAATTATATCACTGATAGAAAGCACAAATATCTTTTATTTTTCTTATTCCCCTGTTACTATTCTACTTCCATGTATTAGGTGGTCTCCACAAAAACCTACTTTACAAAAGCATAGTTCTTTTTTCTTTATTGACTAAAATCTACAGGATTGAATACATGTTTGTTGAATAATGGTTCATTAAATGGACCCCGTATGTTTTTACATTGCTTTTCTCTCATCCCATTATATTTCTGCAAAATTGGTTTTGTGTCATAGCGTCTGCAATCAGTGTTTTATCAGATAGGTGTGCGTAGTTGAGATTGTTTGTGAGGGACATTGTGTAACCTGTTGGTTCTGAGAAGAGTTTCTGACGTATGTGTTTCTGTTACTCAAAGCAAATGAATGCTTGACAAATGGCAGCTTTGTCTTATTTCCTCAGGGCAACAGAGAAAATACTTTCCATTTTTAATACAAAAGAGGTAGTAGATCTTACCTGATTAAAACTATACATTTCTGCAAAACCATTTTGCTTCCTATGTAATCTGGAGGAAATGAAATTCACTTTTCTGTTGACAAGATGACGGTCACTCATGTATTCATTTTGGATAAATGTTAAGAGTTTTTGCTGTTTTTAACATTTCAGAGAGGTTTGTAGTATTGGTTGGCTTGCTTAGCCCCTTTAATTTTTATGCTGCATTTTCTGTGTGTGTGGTTTTTTGTTTTTTGTCTTTTTATTTTTTAGAAATTTCACAAAGAACATTGTTACTCTATTACCAGAAAAAAAGAATTAAAAAAATAAGAGCCCACCCAGAATCCCGCCACTTTCTTTTTAGTTTGCTTTGCTTCCTTCTAGATGCTTTCCCTTTAAATAGAAATAGTTGCAATAGTTGCAGAATTTGCTTCTTTTATTCATGAAAACTGGGGTTAATCCAGTATTTTATCAAGAGTGTTTCACTTAGTTCAGTGAGGAACAGATATGCCTCATTTTGCCTATCACTTGTTTCCTAAAGTCGTAGGCGACGTGTCCCATTTTCACATGATCATAAATCATTACTAAAATTCAGTGGATTTGGGCACCTGGGTGGCTCAGTTTGTAAAGTGTCTGACTTTGGCTCAGGTTATGATCTCAGGGTTCTTGAGTTCAAGTCCCACATTGGGCTCTATGCTGACAGCTTAGAGCGTGGATGGAGCGTGCTTTGGATTCTGTGTCTCTCTCTCCCTGCCCCTCTCCTGCTTCTGCTCTGTCTCTCTCTCTCTCAAAAATAAATAAACATTAAAAAAAATTTTAACTCCGTTCTTCTTCATTGCTGAGCACTTTTCAGCTGGCAGTGATCCCTACTCCTTGCTCTTTGCACATCTCTGTGTGAAAACACTTCGGTGTTATGGAAGGTGAGTGTAGTAAACCCCTTCACTTCCTCTCACTTGGCCTTTTATGTAACTTCACCTTTTCAAGTCTTGATTCTTTTTTAAGCAGATCACTTTCTTACCTTATCTTCTAGCTGTGTTATCTGAGAAATAGCTACTTAGGGCTAGGTAGGGGTAGAAACTGATACACATTTGATTTATAGAAGTATTCGGTTTTGACTTTGGAAGCTAGAATATGTTGGCAACATTGGAGAGGTCACATGTATTTGCAGATTTTTTCAACAAGTATTTGTGAAGGGCCGTGCTGGGCACTAGGTCAGGGGGTGTGGACAGTACTGATACGTAAAACTTTAGGGGCACCTGGGTGGCTCAGTCAGTTAAGCATCCGACTCTTGATCTTGGCTCAGGTCATGATCTCACAGTCTGTACTATCGAGCCCTGCATTAGGCTCCTGCTATCAGCACAGAGCCTGCTTGGAATTCCCTCTCATTCCCTCATTCCCTTCCTCTCTGTCTCTCTGTCTCTCTGTCTCTCTCTCTCTCTCTCTCTCTCAATAAATAAATAAATAAATAAATAAATAAATAAACATTTAAAAAATGTTTATTTTCACTGTCAAGGAACTTTTCACTCATTTTACTATTTCTGCAGGGTTTTTCTCTACCTTCTTTGAACTAGCTGTTCTTGAAATCAAGGACTTGCACTTACATTGATACATGAATTCTGTTCAGGGAGTGAGCTTTGTCTGCTAGGTTTAGTGTAAAACTGGATGATTCATATCCCAGAAATGTCTGTGTCTCTTCGGAGCACCAAGTCATTTACATTTAACATAGAATGTTCATCTTATTTATTGTTTTTAAATAATTTTAATAATAGCTGTCTTTTATAGATATGAAGGTTGAGAAATGTTCGAGGGTTTATTTTATAAGATAAGAAGCTCTAGGTTCTTCAGAGAAGGTGGCAAAGCTGTGATCTCATGAGTTTAGATAATTGATAATAGAATGCGATTGAAGGAGACCTCACGCAATCTCTGCATCATTGTGCAGAAGTGGCGAACAGGACTCGGAACTTCTGAAAGTTAAATACATTTAATTTTGCTGACTGATAAGCTGCATATGCTATTATATTCCCCGTTCCTTAGTTATTTCCTAGTCTGCTGAGTTATATGTCTCTGTAGACAAGGCCATGTAGGGCTTTTTAATTTTAATATGTATTTTGCATATAAGGTGTATATGTCTACTAGAGATAATTTAGAAATATATATTAGCAATATAATACATATTCTATGAAATACGTGGAAGTAGAAATTAGCTTCTACCCAGAGATCATAATGGTTAATATTTTGGTATATTTTACTTCAGACTTTTTACTGTAATATGTATACATTTTTTTTCCTTACTAAGATCCATACTTTATTTTATAGCCTGATAATTTTTTGCGGTGTTAGGTTGTTTGGGCCTATAGAGTATGGGGAGTAAGTCTTTCTGTCTACCTTATTCATTCCATTTTAAAAAGAACACAGCATATTTGGCATGGACTTTGGGCTTATTTATTTATTTATTTATTTAGAAATCTCAAGTCATTGTAAATGAGCGTGTATATTTTACTACAAATTCATACTCAAACTATCACTGAATAGCAATTTTATTTAGATAAATTCAAGTGTGTTTGGGGAGGAATTTTTTTTATTCTAAAATGTTCAAATGGCTTCACATTAAAAGAGACTGAAATGAAAACAGAGCTCACATGTATTTGATAAAGCTGTAAAATACGTAATAATGGTGTTTTTTTACCAGCTTTTAGACAATAAATAGACTGCAAGCCCCATAAAATTGGAGACTGTGAATACATACCACCCCATTCTAGACATGTTTCTTTTTTTTTTTTTTTAAGTTTATTTCTTTATTTTGAGAGAAAATGTGTGCATGCATTCATGGAAGGGAGACGCATGGAGAGGGGAAGAGAATCCCAAGCGGGTCAGTGCAGAGCCCGACAGAGGACTGTAACTCACAGACTGTGAGATCATGACCTGAGCCAAGATCAAGAGTCAGATGCTTAACTAACTGAGCCACCCAGGTGCTCTGTTTCTTAGCACAATCCCTAGCATTCAATAAGGCATAAAAAACATGAGTTGAATGAATGATTAAAGAAAAGAAAGATGAGGTAATTCATCTCCTTGCTTGTAGTGAGGACAAAGGAGCCTTGTCCCGGAAGAGATTTCTATCAGCATATCTTTAAAAATTGTAGCAGCACAAATGAACAAAAATGGCAAATCTTTTTAACCACCCAAAGCTTCTATTCCTGTGTTCCCCAGATAAGCCATTTGTTGTAGTCTCTTAGAAAAGGCCGTGTATTAGTGGACTCTAAGAAATTCACAACTTTGACTTTTTCAGCCCTCTTTCTGATTGCTCTAGGCTGTGTTTCTAGTAAAAGTCAAACAGAAACAAAAATGACATGGTGCCATAATTGTGTTGAGAAGCTAGGCCAATAGTTGGAGGGATGATGATTCCAGCTCCACCTCTAACCTCCTCTCTTCTCTTCCTCAGGCTACTTTCTTCAGAATGATTCCCTGCAGAGCCGTGCTGTCTTTTGCCCGATGTCTGATCCGGAGAAAAATCGTCACTCTGGACAGTCTAGAAGATTCCAAATTATGCCGCTGTTTATCCACCATGGACCTCATCGCCCTGGGGGTTGGAAGCACTCTTGGTGCTGGGGTTTACGTCCTGGCTGGGGAGGTGGCCAAAGCAGATTCTGGTCCCAGCATCGTGGTGTCCTTCCTCATTGCTGCCCTTGCTTCCGTGATGGCAGGCCTTTGCTATGCTGAATTTGGGGCCCGAGTTCCCAAGACTGGGTCTGCGTATTTATACACATATGTCACTGTTGGAGAGCTGTGGGCATTCATCACTGGCTGGAATCTCATTTTATCTTACGTGATAGGTACGTTTCAAAAAAAAAAAAAAAAAAATCAGGGGCGCCTGGGTGGCTCAGTCGGTTAAGCGTCCGACTTCAGCCTGGGTCACGATCTCGCGGTCCGTGAGTTCGAGTCCCGTGTCGGGCTCTGGGCTGATGGCTCAGAGCCTGAAGCCTGCTTCCAATTCTGTCTCCCTCTCTCTCTGCCCCTCCCCTGTTCATGCTCTGTCTCTCTCTGTCTCAAAAAATTTTAAAAAAACGTTAAAAAAAAATTAAAAAAAAAAAAATCAATCTAGTTTTGTGAAATGGTAGAAATAGCACTGAGGTGGAGGCCTTGGCCTATCTTTGTAGGTCTTCATTAGTTAGTGACCATGTGATCGTGAGTGACTCACTTGATCCCTGTATGTCCCATTTATCTCACCTCTAAAATGTCTCCCTAATTGCAAAATCCAATGATTCTGCTTCATCTCTGAATATGCTTCTTAGTGGGTTTGGAAACCTGCTTTCTGAAAAACTATGGTTCCATGGGGTGCCTAGCTCAGTTGGTTGAGCGCCTGACTCGATTTCAGCTCAGGTCATGATCCCAAGGTCATGGGATGGAGCCCCGCATCAGGCTCTGTGCTGAGTATGGAGCTTGCTTGGGATTCTTACTCTCTCTCTCTCTCTCCCTGTGTCCCTCTCTCCCACTCTTGCCCTCTCTCTAAAATAAAATAAATAAAATAAAATAAAATAAAATAAAATAAAATAAAATAAAATAAAATAAAATAATAGAATAGAATAAATAACCATAGTTCTTTAATGCAAATAAAGTTAGCTGATTCCACAGTTATATGCTTGAGCATTTGGTTACCAATGTATAATTATAAAATTATTATATATATATATATATTATATGTAATAATATGTATATTCTATATAAAATTATCAGGGTAATTTTATATGTGATTGAAACTTTGAGTTCTGTCTGAACTAAGCCACGTTCCTTCTAGAATAGAGTAGCGAATGGTGTTATGTTAATCTTCTCCCAGTGACCTCGTATTCTCCGTATGTTCTTTATTTTGGGAAGGTACATCAAGTGTTGCAAGAGCATGGAGTGGCACCTTTGATGAACTTCTCAGCAAACAGATTGGTCAGTTTTTCAGGACCTACTTCAAAATGAATTATACCGGCCTTGCAGAGTATCCTGACTTTTTTGCTGTGTGTCTTATATTACTTCTAGCAGGTAAGAAGACCAATCACACTCCTCCCTGAGATGAGCCAGACTAATTATCCCGGCAAACTAAGTTACCACTGGATTTCGGGCCTGAGTTCCCAAGATGAGATGGCATATCTATGTGTTTAGGTTACTGTTGGGTACCCATGGGCCTCATCACTGGCTAGAATCACATTTTTTCTTATGTGACAGACGTGTTTTAAAAAGAAATCTAAATTGTATGGAAGGGGAGAAATAGCACTTCTAAGTAAATGGTACTTGGAATGCACTGAAGAATAGGATAAGACACATCATTATAGTAGCAATTGGAGATTTGCAGGGATGAAGTTTCAATAAGGAGGAATGTACACTTTTTGGCATTATTTTATCTTGTTGGCTACAATAAGCATATTGGCAAACAACGGTTTCTAGAAGAATTTCTGTCTATTCATGCCTTCATCTATGTAATGTAGGTATCTAGCTGAAAAAGAAGCATATTCAAACCACCTGTCATTTTTTAATACAGATATTATGTGGCCAAACATACTTGAGGCTAGAATTTTCCCATGTTTATCAGTCATGTAGCATAGTGATTTAGAAAGGCACAGGAATTAGAATCAGAACAACCAGATTTTCAGTCCTACTTTGGCACTCACTATCTTTGGACCATTGAATGACATAATCTTTCTGTGACTCAGTTTGTTCATCCATAAAATGGGGATATCAGTGTCTGTCTTGTACAGACTTCTTGCCTGGTTCATAGGAAGCACTTAGATGGCAGACAGTTTTATTTTGTAGGCATACTTAATCCCTGTTGCCACATTATATTTGTTTTGATTATTTGAACATTTTCTATTTCAACTGTCATCCTCACTTGCACTCCTGCTTAAACCAATCAAGGATTTTACTAAGAATAAAATCTATGTTCTCACTTCCTACCTGATGTACCCTGGATAGCTGCCCCTTATTTTCCTGTCCAACCTTCTCTCCATCTACTCTCTCCCATGCTTACAAAGGTGTGACAGAAATATCTTTTTATAATGAACGTTTTACTTATACAATTATACAATTTAAAAAAATTGTATCTTTAAAAAAGTTAGTCATTTATTAAATATTTTATGTAGGGTTAAGGACATGAACAAAATTTATAGCTCAAAACTATTTGACATTTTACCTGTAATGTCAAGAAAAATTGCAACAATTGTTCTCAACAGGTGAGAGATTTCATTTGTTTTGGTTTCTAAATAGCCTAGCTAACATTAAATTAGTTACATCATATTTTATTTAGGGATGGTTTCAATGATCTTAACGTATTCAGCTTTAATATCTAAGCGATGAGAAGCATGTAGCTGTGACAAGGTTAGAATCATGAAAGTCCATGGCAGGACTCAGGCCTTGGCCTGTATCATTGTCCTGTGTCGTTGACCAGTATGTTTTTACTTTATATATAGGCTAAGCTCACATGATAACTTTGTCCTTAGAATATCTGAAGATCAGAACCTCTGAATATAAGTTTCGATTCATATTGTAATACCAGATGTCTTGTCAGCTGAAGCTTTTGCTTTATTAAAGACACAGGGAAGTAAGTGTATACAGTATTTAGAGGAGATATTCATTGGTCTCTAATCTATTGGCAGGAGGTAGGGATCTCAGGATTGAGCATGCACAAGGGGTATTGGGAGACTCTAATAAAACTTGACAGTGGCTTTATTTTTTTCCAAATGGATAGGGGTGCAGCGTATAGAGTGTATTTCCAAAGAGTGTAGGTGTATACAGGTTTCTCGTGTGAAAGAGCCAATAATTATACCATTCATGCAGTTCCCTTTTTTTCATTATAGTTAACATTATCATAAAATTCTGGGAATTATATAGGTAGCAGAATGAAACCCAGCCTCCCTCTTCTTTACTTGGGTAATTTTGCTTATTCGATCCTGGGTGGTATGGATTTGTGGAAGAAGCAAGTAGTTACGTGACATAATCCCTTCATCACCATCCTCTCCCTAGCAGGAACAAGTAAACTTTCTTTGGTCCATAATTCGTATGTTAACATAAGATGGATTAAAAATAAAAATATGATAAATACAGTCATGATAGAAGGAAACAAAGGTAAACATTTGGTGTTAATATTGGGGAGACTCTTTCTAAAGGTAGAGAAACTAAAGAGGAAAAATTTATGTTCTAAAGCTTTCACATATGTATATATAATCACTAAGAATAAAAGTAAATGATAAACTGGGAAAAACATGCAATACATGACAGGAAGACAGCTCCTTGCATTATTGTATAAATAAATCTAACAAATTGATATAAATAGAATAACCTAATAGAAAAAATGGGCAGCTTCAATTGGGCCACACTTTCTGGAGAATATTTCTGATAATGCGAACCGAAAGCCTTGTATGAAAGGACATACCTTTGATGTGGTATTACCTTATATAACATTATTATAAAGGAATAATTAGAAAATGTACAAAGATATTTATAAAAGGATGATGATGTGATGTCAGTACTATTTATAGTTGTAAGAAACTAACAGCTACCTATCAGTCTATAAATAAGGGATTATAGTGTCTTCATATTGTGGAAGAGTATGTGGCTGTTAAAAATGAGGTTCTCTGTTTGTCAACATGAAAATGTGTGTGTGTGCATGCATACGTGCTCACGCCCAGAATTCTGGAGAAGAGATTATACTTGATCTTTATTTCCTTCATATTTTTTCTGTATCTTCAAATTACTTGAATAGGAAATTGATTACTTTTACAGTAAGATTATAAAATAAAGCTATTAAAATGAGAATCGACTTTTAAAAATATCCTTTTGGTGTAACAGTTGAAGAATTATTTTGTTGTATGTATTATTTGTTGTATGTATGTTGAGATGGCTTTTTTAGACGAGCATTTCATTGAAATTCAGTTACTTTACCTCTGTCTATCTATTGGTGATAATAGCCAAAGTCACTAGACCTATTGATTTCTTGAAGTGTGGCGTCTCCTGGCTATGAGCACAGCCGGCCTTCTAAAACCAAGTTGGTTGTGTTTAGGAGACATTGTTACACAGTTAAATGAGTCAAAACGGGGGATAGAAAGGGATAAATGTAAGTTAAATATATGAATCCTGGTGAAATAATATCCTAAACCGTGTAACAGCCTCAAAATGCCATTGCTTTTGCTAAAACTTGGGTAAAAATTAAAATACCCTTTCTTTTTCCGTAGGTCTTTTATCTTTTGGAGTGAAAGAATCAGCTTGGGTGAATAAAATCTTCACAGCTATTAACATCCTGGTCCTTCTTTTTGTTATGGTTGCTGGGTTTGTGAAAGGCAATGTGGCAAACTGGAAGATTAGTGAAGAGTTTCTCAAAAATATATCATCAAGTGCCAGGTATAATATTTGGGTTTTTCCCTTCTTATTTTGAGTGCTTTCTCCACCCCCCCACCCCCACCCCCGCCAATTTTCCTGCTTTGGTCTTATGTTACATTTTCCTTTACCAACAGTGGTTCTCAGTTTTTGTGCTTAGGAGAGATTTCTGAGGGTCTCTTCTCTTCCGAGACCCTTCTTCCCAGTGTCCCCCCACCCCCACACAAATGCATACGTGTGCTCACTATTGAGCAGCCGTTGGAAGGCCTGCAGCGGCTCCTTCTCAGCTTCAAGCTCTGCGGTTGGTATAGGAGTAGAGCGAAGTGAGATCCTAACTGGAGGAAGGATGCTCCTTCCCCACAAAGGTTTGCCCCCTTTTACAAACAATGGGTGTTCTGGAGACTTGAATTCCTTAGTGCTTCCGTTGGGGAACACTGTTTGGTTTCGTTGCATTCTTGCAGCCTTGTAGTGCTTTTCAGGCCTTGATTTTTGGAAAATGTTTTTGGTTACAAAAGCAGAATTGTCTGTGCATTTTACTTTAAACCTGATAGGCTCAAAAATTGAATTCGTAATAATTATATACAGAAGGTTTCAGCCCAAGATTTATATTAATATTCCTATGTGTAAATAAAATAAGGTTACAGAAATATCTGTTACATGAAGTGAGGTGTAACTACATGGTTTTCTTTATGTATGTTGTTTATAGTCATTATTTTGAGGCAAAAAATTAATATCCTCTGGTTTTATACAATTTTGAAAAAATGTTTATTTATTTTTTAGAGAGTATGAGTGGGGGAGGGGTAGAAAAAGAGGGAGACAGAGAATCCCAGGCTGTCAGCAAGGAGCCTGATGCAGAGCTCCAACTCACGAGTTGTGTGATCATGACCCGAATCTAAACTGAGTGTCAGATGCTTAACCAACTGGGTCATCCAGGTGCCCCTGGTTTTATACAATTTTTACCATGTAATAAAATACTCAACTTCAATATTAGTAATCAAGCCTAGAGAATTTGATCACCTTTTCAAATGCCTTATTAGGAAAATTTTTAAGTGTGCAGCCTGCCCAACTATCCATGAGAAGAGGAAGTGTCATGTCTTTGTTTCAAGGCATGGCTCATATATAGCGTCTCTGCTCTCACAATCCTGCCTGCCTGTGAGTTCCAGCCAGAGTGGATCTG
Source organism: Panthera uncia (assembly GCF_023721935.1). Classification (NCBI taxonomy): domain Eukaryota; kingdom Metazoa; phylum Chordata; class Mammalia; order Carnivora; family Felidae; genus Panthera; species Panthera uncia. Next base: position 180,215,208 of record NC_064811.1, read on the forward strand.
GACTTTGTGCTTATGCTATTGATCAGCCTCCAGATGAGTGTTAGCAACCCAGGAGGATGCCATTGTTGGAAACACCACTACATTCTCTAGGACAGGGTGAGAAAAGTAGGATTTACTCTTAATTTTATATATGTAAGTTTCAAAGAGCTGGTGAACACAATAGCTTTCCAAAGAGGTAGTTTGAGACAAATCACTAGAAGAAGTTTTCTATGAAAATAACTTTCCCTTGTGCTTGTTTTCCGCCTTAGAGAGCTGCCTTCTGAAAATGGAACAAGTATCTATGGGGCTGGTGGCTTTATGCCATATGGCTTTGCAGGGACTCTGGCTGGGGCTGCCACCTGCTTCTATGCCTTCGTGGGATTTGACTGCATTGCAACAACTGGTAAGGGAAGAATCTTGGTTCTCTGTGGAAGGAAAGGTGTTCCTTGTTGTACACAAGTACCCATGGGTGGCAGCAGAAGGTCAAGGAAAGAGTGAGATTTGGGGTAATCAGGGCTGGTTCTGGACCCAGCTGTGGCGCCTACTGTATGTGATAAAAAAGAAACTTAGTAAAATGCTCTGAGCCTTGGTTTCCACTTTGGTAAAATTGGGAGAGCCAGTACCTATGCCTCATGTTAACCCCTCATGTTATGAAGGTTACTTAAGATATAATACACATGAGGGGCATCTGGGTGGCTCAGTCGGTTAAGTGTCCAACTTCAGCTCAGGTCATGATCTCACAGTCTGTGAGTTTGAGCCCCACATCGTGTTCTGTGTTGACAGCTTGGAGCCTGGAGCCTACTTCGGATTCTGTGTCTCCCTATCTCTCTGCCCTTCCCCCGCTCGCACTCTGTCTCTCTCAATAAACATTAAAAAAAAATTTTTTTTAATATAATACACTTGAAAAATACTTTGCAAGCTGTCAAATAGTTAATAAATGTTAGTCATAATTACTGTCCTTAACCTTCAGCCTGGAAGTAACCTTCAGTACTATCACAATGAGTAACAAATGATGACCATGCTCTTAAGTTGTCTCTTTTTTAGTAAGATAAAATATATTGTGGTAATTCTTTTCTCTTTATCTTATGCAACAAAGCCATCATGTCAGAATCACTCTCTTACGTGCTTCTTCTGGGTTTCAGATTACTGTATGGCCGTGTGATTGACTATTTTGAGGCATTGCAAATGCCAACTCTTACTAGAAAGATTCAAAGCACTATTTTTGTTGTTATTGAAACTGCAGCTTAATATAAATTGGCACACTGGGTAGAAAAAGTTTACCTTCATATTTATGGAAGCCTTCCTATGTAAGAGCCCACAGAATGCCATGGCAGTCATTTAATTTCTGTGGATGAATCATTTTCCAAATGATTAAGACTGCTATGCTATCCCAAAAAATTTAATATGCTGGTATACCATGTTTTCTTTCTAGAAATGGGAAACTGACCTGCATGATATCTTGCTTTCTCTTCTTGCCTCTGGGAATTGGAATTTTGTGTAATAACGGAGTACGCTTAAATTTTTTTTTAACATTTATTTACTATTGAGAGACAGAGAGACACAGAGCATGAGCAGGGACGGAGCAGAGAGAGGGGGAGACACAGAATCCGAAGCAGGCTCCAGGCTCTGAGCTGTCAGCACAGAGCCCATCGCGGGGCTCGAACTCACAAACTGTGAGATCATGACCTGAGCTGAAGTCAGACGCTTAACCTAGTGAGCCACCCAGACACCCCAGAGTACGCTTAAGAAGAGAGGAAATTTCATGCAGAATAGATGGATCAAGCTAAGAAAACAGAAGGGACAAAAGCAGACTGAAATTACCATGAAGGAGAAGAAGAATCCATGTTTTATCTATTAATGTTTTAGTAAATATGCAAATATTTTGTTTATATCTCCTTAGGTGAAGAAGTCCGGAATCCTCAGAAAGCGATTCCTATTGGAATTGTGACTTCTTTGCTTGTTTGCTTTATGGCCTATTTTGGGGTCTCTGCAGCTTTAACACTTATGATGCCATACTACCTCCTGGATGAGAAAAGCCCTCTTCCAGTAGCATTTGAATATGTTGGATGGGGTCCTGCCAAATACGTTGTTGCAGCGGGCTCCCTCTGTGCTTTGTCAACAAGGTATATTGCATTGCCTGTGAGGCAGGGGCTGTGGGTGTTACTGCAGAGGAGTCATTGTTTAAAGAATTGCTTCAGTAGGTTTTAAAAATACTCCTAGTATAAGGTATATGTTATGCAACTACATATTCTCTGAATAGTTTGACCAGAACTTCCATATGAAAGTCTTAAGTGACAAAACGTTTTTCACCCATCAGTTAAAAGTCAGTTTTTCAAGATAATGGTGGTCCAAGCTTCAGTAGAAATGTATGTATACGGCATTGATACACGTGGACACATACACACACACGTATGCCACACGTATTCATATGTGTATATATTATAAAACTCTAGGACACTTATACCAGCATGTTTCCCTGCTGGCTTCGGTATTACTTGTAGTGTTACAGACCACTGAGACCTGGTGTGCAGACTTGATGTTCTCTGTCGTCTTTTAAAATAATATCAAGTCTCTGTGACTGGGAGCTGTATGCTGTGACATTGTCCAATGTAATATGCTTTTTACTGTGAAACACTGAGACTTTCTCTTAGTACTGATCGGAGTGAACTTGGTCTAGAAATAGAAATTACTGTTTTGAAATTGATGCTGAAAGTTCATATAATGTCTATGTGGAAAGAAAAAGGTAGTTGAATCTCAACTGCCCAGATTTTCAGGGGCTACTTGTTTTCGTACTTGAGAATCCATTTCTCAGGCTCCCTGAGCTATTCACGTTTCAAATTAACATATGATTATAAGATACTTCATTCTAGTTTATATCATGGGATACTGTATAAAATTCTTACAAAGAGAAAATTAATCTCTTTGCCTGATTACTAATTTTTTTAAGTGACAATAAGTTATTAAAAGTCCGAATTAGAAAAAAAATCTTTTCATATAATTCATCAGCCTAGCTTTTCATCGCTCTCAAAAAATCCTATTTATTTTCTATTCAGGATAATATCTAGTAGCAAGTAGAAATTGCCCCCATTGGTTTCTCAGCCATCCGCTAATGTTGAGGTTTATTCTGAATAGTTTGAAAAAATCTGAACTATGAAGACATCATGCCATCATGGTCTTAGAAGATAGACAAAGATTTATCCATGGCCAAGTCAGCCCAGCTTTATCAAAAGATAAAATGAATATTTAAAACAAAATATTTTACATATTTTCTTTCAAATGGTTATTTTTTTTTATAACTAAGTCATGTATGGATTCGTGCAGCCAGTAAACACAAAAGAAATTTGAAACATCTAAAGCAAAGAGCATTTTCTTAAAACTTTGCTGTTCCTGACTTTTAATCGTGGCTACTTCTGTGTACTAAATTTACAGTAAGTTGGTGTATTTTTGTGTTTTTTTTTTACCCTTTCTCTCTTGATTATCTTGTGATGCTGGGTATTATTACTAATATGATCAAATACCAAGCAATATGAGGAAAAATAATGGTAAAATAAATACAAGAAGTACATAATCATTGAATAAATGAAGTGACTATACTATGAATTCAAATTACTTAATCTCTAATTTCATATCCGTTTAGAAATTTTGTTTTCTGAGTTATTGCCACTAAAAATGTCTTAATGCTATGATTGGTTTTGGTTTTCTTAAGTCTTAATTACTTAGTTTTAATTCAGTAATAATTGCGGGCATGCACAAATTACTTGCACTATTGTTCTTAGTGTGGTGAGTGTGCGGGGCAAATATCTATAACAGAATAATAGGTAGCACAATGGTAAATATTGGCAAGTATTTTTAAATGCCCAATCATAACACATTTAAAAATAACAAGACGTCATAATCATGGTTGTGATGCTGAGTTTTATAGGAGTCGCTTAATTTCAGTTCTGAGATGTCATCTTGCATGAATGTATTTGCCATCCTGCATGTGTTTGCTTTTTATTCAGTCTTCTTGGATCCATTTTCCCAATGCCGCGGGTAATCTATGCTATGGCGGAGGATGGGTTGCTTTTCAAATGTCTAGCTCAAATCAATTCCAAAACGAAGACACCAGTAATTGCTACTTTATCATCGGGTGCGGTGGCAGGTGAGAGTTGACTTTTGTTAAGAAAAGGGGGATCTTTTTTCTCATCAAGGATTCTGAAGAGAAATGCAGTTAGGTAGTTTTCTGTTTTGATCTAAATAAAGGTCAGTAACTTTTTTTGTGAATGTTTCCTTTTTTGATGTTTTTTTTTGGTTTGTTTTTCTGGGTTTTTTTGGCCTAGGTTCTGCATTTTAGTGTGTCCGGTCTTTACCTGTGTATGCCTGTCTAGAGTAATACTTCACAATAACTCACATGCGGATTATGAATTTTTCTGTTCTAGTCTTCTGGGCTCTATGTTTCCTTTACCCCGAATTCTATTTGCCATGGCCCGAGACGGTTTACTGTTTAGATTTCTTGGCAGAGTGAGTAAGAGGCAGTCACCAGTTGCCGCCACGTTGACGGCAGGGGTCATTTCTGGTAAGCTTTTCAAAACATAGGATTCTTCAGCATTGGCCTTAAACGTTTTATGCGCATGCATGGACTTATAAAGAGGGTCTGCTTGCTGTGCATGTAAGTTAAGAAAAAAAAAATCACTGATCAATTAGGTTATGAACATTGAGATCTGAAAATTGTGGTGGTGGTGGTCTACTGAAATTCATTCTTAACTGACCCTTGGGGATTTTTTACCATTTCATTATTTTAATTTTTGGGGCACCTAACAAATGTGCAAAGGGTTATAATGGGTCTTCACCGTATTTTTACTCATTTTTAATTAAGTATAAGAAATGTCAGGGTAATTTATACTTGCTGTGGTAATTACCCACCCTCAGAGTGGGAGATATCTGCACTGCCTGGACCACCATGGTTCTCTAAGACTTACTAACAACTGTTTCCTCTTAAACCCCATTTGGATTCTATTTTTGCTTTCAACTGTTTTGGTGTTTAACTCATATTAAAAAAAACTTGCAGATGCCTATCTTTGGGGATGCCATAATATCTCTGTAAAATGCCGTTGGCCAGATTCTTATTTATTCCATGAAGAAATTTTCAAGGAGATTCATACAGACTGAGAGAACGGCCTTAAAGGTCCTGTTCTAGGAAGCAAGAGAGAGACTTCAGCAAGCTTTATAAAGCTGTTTTAGTAGTAAAAATTCAAACCAAAACTGGTAACTTGATTGAGGCTCTGAATTGGGGGGAAATTATAGAATGCTAATGCTTAAATTATGCATGAAATAGTATTTTTTCAGAGTCAGAAAATATTTGCCTAAACAACTTCACATTGTAAATGTTTTTTAATAAATTTGGCACTTTATTAGATATACATTGGAAGGCCAAGTCACTTATTTTCTTAATGGGGGCTTAGATTTCTGCCCCCATAAAATGAAGGTTGCACTAGATGATCTATAGCCCATTTTGTTACTAAATAGTACATTATGCTAGTGAAAAGAATTTATAAATCTTGACAAAGGATCATACATTTTATTTATTCCATAAAAATGTTTATTTTTTCCCAGTGAAATCTTGCCCAGTAATACTTTATTTTGTATTCAGAGTTTTACAAAATATATCCTTCTTTCTTCAGAAGGAATTTAATTTGGCAGTATAACATATTGACATTAATAACAAAAGAAGATAATTAGAGCAGAAGGCTTTTTTTTAAACGTTCTGAAATACTATATTTTTGTTATTCTACTCCCACACCTTACTGTGCTTGTTTTTAGCTTAGCTTAGAGAGCTTATCTGGATAATTAATCATCTTCCTCTTTCTTAGCTACTTATTTTGCTATTTGTAATTCTTACAAAACATACTGAAACTGTAATAATCTAATATATAAGTATACTAGCAACGGAAGGTTTTCAAAGTAAGGCATGAGGTGCATTTAAAGAAATGATGTATCATGGAAGGAACATGAGGAAGCAGGGTAGAAGTAGAGTTTACATGGAATTCTATTGCCACCAGTTATAACCTTGCCAAATTAGCCTGTCTATAAAATGGGGATCATTATCTTATCAGGTCAAACCATGTGAAATTGCTGGTTTGGAGGTCAAAAACAGTCAGATTCTGGCCACTGCATATAGTTAAGCCTATATAATTTCCCTGTCTCATAGAATTATTGGATTAAAGATAAATTGAGATCATAGAGATATAAAGCTTGCTAAGAGACGTCTGGTAAACCATGGGAATAGAATGTGGTGTTTCTACTTAACAATGATAGAGACAACTATGCGGTCAAGTCAAGTTAGTATTGTCGGCATTTGATGTTTCAATGGAGAAAAAAACTGCCAAGTGCAAGTTAACTGTTCAGCTAGAAAGTATATTTTGCCTCATAACATTACTGCAATTTGAGTGTAGGACATAGATTCATCCCTCAAATTTAGTCCCATCTTCTCAGAGTGAGGAGTTTTAACCAGCATGGAATTTCACCTATACCAGAAATGTAATTTAATTGGAAATTACTTTCTTTCATATATGCATAATTCAAGATGCAGATGGAAATGCAAATGATTATGGAATTTCTGTAATGAAAGTTCTTCCATTTCAATTTTTTAATGGTTGTTTCACAAGAGCTAGTTCCTATTTCTGAGCAATGTTTTTCTTTTGAAACATCAAAGGAGAGTGTTTTGTCATATGATATTTTCACTCTTTGTCAGGCCAATATTTTTTAAATAATCAGAGTAGATGTGTTTTATACTTGATAGATAGCTAAGGGGTTTGGAAGTTTCACCAGCAGTTTGTATGATCTAAGGAACACTTTTTTAACTGAGAGAACTATATTTTCTATAGTTTGTTTGATTTATCATTGGTCCTGGAACCATAAAATGACAACTGTCCCTGACCTGAAAGTTATCAACTGTATGGAGTTACATGAGAGGCCATTTTCTTTACCATTCTGCTCTCTCCCCAATAGCTGTGATGGCATTTCTTTTTGACCTGAAGGCCCTTGTGGACATGATGTCCATTGGCACTCTTCTGGCCTACTCTCTGGTTGCAGCATGTGTTCTCATCCTCAGGTGAGTGTCCTCATTGGTCCCGAATGCTGCATGCCACATGGAGCCCAGGGAATAAAGAAAATCAGGACTCACCATCCTTGGCAGATGGCTCCTCCTTCGAGGAGCTACTGGTCTCACGAGGCAAGAGGTCATGGGCAGAAGAACATCACTATAAAGTATAATAAACATACTTAGTCCTTAGCAAAGAATTAATGTTTATTTTTGAGAGAGATCGAGAGAGCTCCAGTGGGGGTGGGCAGAAAGAGAGGGAGATACGGAATCCAAAGCAGGCCTCAGGCTGCAAGCTGTCAGCACAGAGCCCAACACGGGGCTCAAACCCACAAACCACGAGATCATGACCTAAGCCAAAGTCGGATGCTTAGCTGACTGAGCCACCCAGGCGCCCCGGTCCTTACTTAGCAAAGAATTAAACACAGTTGATAATTAGCAGTAAGTTGGCCTAATCTATATGAACCACAAGTTCTTATAATGTATAAAAACACTTAAAAATATTCTATCTTTTGTCCCAGTATTTCAGCTGCTAAGATTTTATAATAAAGATTTTAATCAAAGAGGCACACACAGATATATATAAATATAGAGAAAGATATCTATATAGATTTATAAAGGATGTTTATGAAAAAGGCAATTTGCAAAAGTGAAAAAAATTAAACTGACTTGCATATCAATAGCAGAACGGTGAAACAAATGAGGATACCCTTTTTCTTCTACAAAAGAGGTAAACGCTTTTTCTTCTACAGCAAATAATATAATTATATGGATAAATGTATCTGATTCAGCAAAGCTGTATTAACATCTGAATTTATTTAAATAATACCATAGATTTACATGAAGAAATCATTTTTACGATTTCACTTTAATGCATCTTTTATGATCTCTTTAATGCATGTCATATATATGCATTTCTGTTCGGCTGAAATTGCCTCAAAACACTGGGTGGTTTTGATTCTCTTCTGTGTATTTTGTGAATTTTTTCCCTCAGTGAGCATATTTCTTCTTTAGATTGACGTCAGATGTTACTTTTACATTTAAGGAAAGGCTGCTCAGAGGGAAGGAGACCACACTGAGGAGACAGGGGCAGATCCTAGGAGGTGAAGTAGGCTGGTATCCTGACGCAGGCTGGAGAGGAAGGGGATAAATTGATCAAGAGACTTGGCATACATGGGGTTGGGAAGCATGGCGGGCGGAGCTCATCTGGGTTAAACTGGAGGACTGGGAGAGGAAGGTTGAGGAAGATGAGGCCAGAGAGGCAGATGGCCAGCGGCAGTTGAATGCCAACCTGAAGACTGGATGTCCCTCTGCAGCTGACGCTTAAGCAGAGTTTCTGTGCTGTTTTCTTGAAACGCATTTCCTTTGGACCCAGATATTTTCAGGATAATCCTCCTCTAGTCACAGTCGCCTCCCTTGGAAAACGTAACTCTCTTCCGCATCTACTGTGTCACTTTGTAATGAAACGGCTGTCAGAGGAAATTCAGAGTTGCTGCAGATGTTTTATTGAGCAGGTTTGTGGCCTGGCTCAGCAAGCTCTGGGGCGGAGTCATGAAAAGTGTCAGTTTACTGCACAAGCTGGGACCCTGCAAGGGGTCTCACTTAGAGTTTACGGTGTTCGTTTCATTTGGGCCAAGTGTCTGTTGGAGAATGAAGACACGGACGTTTATTTGGCAACAGGTACCAGCCCGGCTTATCTTACGAGCAGCCCAAATGCTGTCCTGAAAAAGAAGCGCTGGGATCATGTGCCAGCGCGGCCTCGAAAAGTGAGTCCCAAGTCACCATGCTGCAGGGGCAGGGTTTCAGCCTGCGGATTCTCTTCAGCCCCTCAGCTCTGCCTACGCAACAGTCATCTTCTCTCGTGAGCTTTCTGGTGGGCTTCCTCGGTAAGTCCGCCGTGCCGCGCACAGAGCACAGGCCCCCAGGGGTGTGTAGCTGGAGCGGGTATGTGGACACGGACAAAAGGCCTTACCTTGCCTTAGACTAAGTTTGCCGCTGCCCTGGGCCCTGAAGGTTCTGCCCAATGGATCACTGGTAGTTGAGAGCATGTATTAGTGGGATGGATTTATCATGTAATTGAAGAAGAAAGGAAGACATTCCCTAGGGTGTGAGTGGCAGCTGTACAAAGCTGGTACATCTCAGTGGCCGTCCGGGGGTCCCAGGAACACCTGCCAGTAACACACTGGGACGCAGTAGAGAAAGTCTTGTTTGCTCACCTGCCGTTATGTCATGGGTGATATTTTCAGCAACATTTACCAAGCACTGGCAACGTGCCAAGAGCTCTGCTGGGCACCTGGGACAGCAGGAAGAATGGCCCCTGCTCTCGGGGGGCTGAAAGGAACAGGATTATTGGCGGCAAGCTGAGGGAAGTATAGACTTCTCCAGAGCACAGAGGAGGGACGTGATGGTCAGAGATAGGGTGGGCGCATGGTGACATCACCTTCTGAAATAGGGGGAAAAGACACAGATCATGTATTATTTGTTTGCATTAACAATCACTGTTTACAACCGTGGACAGTGGACAGACCTGCCATCTCCCATTTGAGAACAGAAATCTCCAGCCCAGACAGCATCCCATCAACCCATGTGATACAGTCAGAGGATGTCACGAAGGGGGACCCAGAGGACGCATGGGGAGGGGGAGCAAGATGGTAGTCCCAGGAGGGGAGGAGGAGACCGTCAGGAGGAAGCGAGTGGAGGTTAAGTCAGTGGGATCAGCCATGTCTTCCCCTAATGGAAATGAAGAATCTTAGTATTTGGCAAAGTAGATCCGGAAAGAACTTGATATCTTATCAAAATAGACGGCTTGAGCTGAGGGAATGAGTGACGTGCGTGTGCTGATTTTGTTTTCCATACGTGTCACCTTTACAGCATTTCTGGTTCTGGGTCTGAGCATCCTGACCACTTACGGAGTCCACGCTATTGCCCGGCTGGAGGCGTGGAGTCTCGCTCTCCTTGTGCTCTTCCTCATTCTCTGCATCGTTGTCGTGCTCACCATTTGGAGGCAGCCCCAGAATCAGCAAAAAGTAGCCTTCATGGTACGAATTGTGAACATTAGAGACCCTAAATATTTCGCACATTTTCTCTTATGGGTTAGTTTTATAAGTTTAAAAAAAGTCACTTCTGATGACGTTAACCAGGGAACTAGAGTGTCACGATTCTTGGAGATGATACTTTTTGTCATAAGTATTCTCCCTACGTGGCTTTTCAAAACCCTGAATATGCTCCTATCACATTATTATGTATAATAGTAAACAGATTTCTTGTCAAGTAATCTATGGAATCAAGGAATAAAGAAATTTTATTTTAGAGATTCGGTACTCTCTCAAGAAGATTATTCCCACTAAAAGCCCTTCTGCTATAATTGTCCTGTTGAATTTGAACTAAGAGCAGGTTTGGGCTTGAAGAGAGCTTCCTGGAAGGATCCCTCTGAGATGCCAAATGTATCCAGACTTCCAGAGGCATGCCTGCTGATATCTGAACTAAACCAGTAAACCCTAAACTGAACCAAACCCTAAAACCCATTGCATCTTGGTGATGATGTAGATGTTAGCAGGCTGGATAAATCCCTGTTGCTCTGGGCTGCACGTAAATAGTGTAAAATGGGACGTTGCCTTTAGTATACTCTACAGGAATGATTTTTCTCCAGGTTGTTCTTTCTGTAAGAATACAAGCTTACTGACACAGTGTGAAAGTACACATGTCAAGTTAGTGTTGACACAGTTTGGGGAATGTGCTTTCCAAATCTGAGTCTAGTTAAGAAGATATTTTTCCCCCTTAGGTTCCATTCTTACCATTCTTGCCAGCCTTCAGCATCCTGGTGAACATTTACTTGATGGTCCAATTGAGTGCAGACACATGGATCCGATTTAGCATTTGGATGGCACTTGGTAGGTCTTTTAATGTTTTAGCTTTCTGAACCTTGGCTCTGTTTCTCCAGTTTTCATGCTCTGTGATTAGACAAATTCATCCCCTCCCCCTTCCTGGAAATAAAGGGTTTTGTTGTTTGTTTGTTTGTTTGTTTGTTTTTCAGTTTCTTCCTTTCCCAATTTTAGATCATCAGCATGCTTACTTTTCCAAATATTTTCAGATACCTTTTTAAAAAAATTTTTTTTTAATGTTTATTTTTATTTTGGGGAGAGACAGAGACAGAATGCAAGTGGGTTAGGGGCAGAGAGAGAGGGAGACACAGAATCCGAAGCAGGCTCCAGGCTCTGAGCTGTCAGCACAGAGCCCGATGTGGGGCTCGAACTCACGAGCTGTGAGATCATGACCTGAACCGAAGTCGGACACTCAACCGACTGAGCCACCCAGGCGCCCCCCTTTTTTTTTAAATTACATTTTCCCAGTAACTCTGTAGAATCTGTAAATTCTGCTTTCTCCAATTAATGGGTGAGAAAAAAAAGAAGCCCCAAAAAGTCCAGGGATCAAATTTGTGAATGGCATTGTTAAGACTTTGATTCCAAAGCCCGTTCTTGTCAGTGTATACCAGTAGACTTCTGAAGATATTTGGGGTTTTGTTTTGTTTTGTTTTTTAATTTTTTTAAATGTTTATTTATTTTTGAGAGAGAGCGTGAGTGAGAGGGGGCAGAGAGAAGACACAGAACTCAAAGCAGGCTCCAGGCTTCACGCTGTCAGCACAGAGCCTGAGGCGGGGCTTGAACCAACAAACTGTGAGATCATGACCTGAGCTAAAGTCAGATGCTTAACCGACCGAGCCACCCAGGTGCCCCTGAAGACATTTTGAGTGAGCTGATAGCAAGAAATTTCTGTTACCTAAAGTTCTTACTGTTTGAACCTTGGGATTTAGCATTAAATGATGTCAGTATGCTTATTTATATCTATACTATACTGTTTTTCATTATGATTTCTTTCCTATGTGAAAAATTGAGTTATAAAATAAAAGTTTGCATTTGTTGTAACTAAAGCCCTGAGCACTTGTCTTAAAAATGTGAGGAGAGGGGCGCCTGGATGGCTCAATCAGTCGACCGACTGACTCCTGCTCAGGTCATGATCTCACAGTTGGCGAGTTCGAGCCCCACATCTGGCTGGGTGCATTCAGCACAGAGCCCTCTTCAGATCCTCTGTCTCCCTCCCTCTCTCTACTCCTCCCCTGGTGCCGCTGTCTCTGTCAAACACAGATAAACATTTTTAAAGAAAATGTGAGGAGAAATGTCTGTAATGTGAAGCAGAGAGAAACAAGAGCTAAATCTGCATTGTTTGGGTTGCCCGAGCGGTTGAAGAGTGTGTTTTTTGTCAGTCTTCCCATTGGCTTAGCAAGAATGAACCTGATTCACTCTTGTGTATGTAATTGTTTGCTTTGGCTAGAAATTAACTTCATTTCAGTTTCAAGCCACCAACCCACTTGAGTTGATGGGAGATCTGACCTCTGTCAGTTTTGCTCATCTCCCCACACCCACACTAGGGCTTTGCCCATACTTTGGGGACCTCACACTGTGCCAGGGAACGGGGGTGCTGGTGCCTCGGGTCACAGGTTATCCATTCACACAGGTTACAACCAGCTTGTCATCTCTTCCTATCACTGTGGCCACTTCTGGTAGGTGCTTCTGTTGCTTCAGGGCCAGGATCCTGACAGGAATCCCCTGCCGGTCAGCCCCACCCTCAGGGATGTAGCAACACAGCCATTCCTTTGGGGTCCTGTGTACATGCTGCCAGGGAGCGGAGCCCAAAACCCCCAGGGCACAGGACTCTAGAACTCTCTCCCTTCCTCTGAGCCCAGAAGACTCTCTTTGAAATCTGGCAGAGAACTTCAGCATGCTTCCTACCTTTCCATGAGCCCTTGCTTCTTTCCTCAAACATAGTCCACTCTAGTTTAATGTACTTGATCTTAGTTAAGAGCATCGACTATGGAGCCAGATTCTCTGTGTTTGAATCTACATCTGCCATTTATTCACTGTGTGGCCGAGGCCAAGTTACCTCTCTGCTTTTGTGCCTGTTTCTTTGTAAAATGGTGATCATAAAAAAGATAAATAAATAAATAAAAAATAAAATGGTGATCATAGTACCTTTATGTGAGGACAGGGAGGGCTGGGTCTTTAAACCATTGAGGTATGAGAGGAAGTAGAATCATTCGTCAACATACCTGCCAAAATGCTAATTGGTAGCCTGCTTCCTGTTATTTTAGATGGGAAGATTATTTTTTTTTAATTTTTTTATTTTTTAACGTTTAGTTATTTTTGAGACAGAGAGAGACAGAGCATGAACGGGGGAGGGGCAGAGAGAGAGGGAGACACAGAATCGGAAGCAGGCTCCAGGCTCTGAGCCATCAGCCCAGAGCCCGATGCGGGACTTGAACTCACAGACCGCGAGATCGACCTGAGCTGAAGTCGGACGCTTAACCGACTGAGCCACCCAGGCTCCCCTAGATGGGAAGATTATAATGCATTTCACATCAACCCCAAACTCTCAACCAATGTTTAAATATATAACTCAAAGCAAAATGCCTACATGTAAGTAATAAACTATCTAGTGGGGATACTTAAAACCTTTGCTTCTAATTCCCAGCCAGCGTAGCTGTTAATAACTAGTTGCTTTGTACATGATTGTTTGGCCTCTCCTGGTGACAGTAACATGTTTACACATGCCCCCTTTGTTTACATAGGGCATGCTTTCCAAAATATCTCACTGTGAGTCTGACACCCCACCACTTGTGTTTGGGATGTCGTTTGAGATCTTACCCCCCCCCCCATATCCTTTTGTTTAGAGTTTAGTATTGAGTTTTGAGAAAATCAGTGTATTTTTTTTGACCTAGATGTCTGAAAACACTTATTGAGAGAAACATAAGTTCTATAAAGATTGGGTGTTAACAATGGACAAACACATTGTGCTGAGAAAGCATCCATCAGGGACCTTCTGCAGGGGAATCCTCTTGCCTTGTGTTCTAAAATAGACCAGAAAGAGAAGGCAGAAAACTCTATTAAGTTCTATATTAAATTTCCCATGTTCAAACTGTCATTTTCTGATATACTTAAAACATTGATTTTTTTTTTCTTTTCCCTCCAAAAGGTTTCCTGATCTACTTCGCTTATGGCATTAGACACAGCCTGGAGGGTAATCCAAGAGATGAAGAAGATGAAGAAGAGACTTACTCAGACAACATTCATGCAACAACAGAAGAAAAATCTGCCATTCAAGCCAATGACCATCACCAAAGAAACCTGAGTTTGCCTTTCATATTCCACGAAAAGACAAGCGAATGCTAACGCTTAAGGAGCTGAGTTGGGCCACCGTCTTAACATACCTATCCTCCGTGGAGTAAACCGTGACAGGGTGTCAGCATCGCGCTAGGTTGCTGTGGGTTTGCTGCAAACATAGTTCACCCTAACTTATGCTTACCTGAACAGCACCTCCTCAGATGGTGAATTATGTACCTGGGGAGACCTCCCAAGCCCTCTCCTCAGTGGCGAATACCCCCCAAATAGCAGGAGCGTGTGTGTGTGTGTGTGTGTGTGTGTGTGTGTGTGTGTGTGTTGGGGTATATGAATGTGGAAAGTTGGTTGTGTTTTACTACTACCATATTACATTTTTCCAGTGTTGTCATTAATTGGTGGCTTATAGCACATGCTGAAATGGAGGCAATCACTGAATAGAAGTGTTTTGTATGTGCCTGGTGCGTTTGGGGAAATACCTGTTGCTTTTCCTTACTAGGTGTCATTAATGTCAATTAGAACATGCTAAAAATGCACTTACCCATCTTGGTGTCTGTCATTGGTCAGGAGCAAGAGGAGGGGATAAGAAATGAGCCTTTTCTATAACTTATAAATGCCAGCAGTGGGTTTAGTAGAGATTTTTATTCTATGAAGGATGGCACTTTGCCCAAACTTCAGCCGCCACGGGGATTTGTACCTGCGATATACCACATGGGGCAAAAGTGGTGTTCCGTGTCACCCAATGGGGCCTCTTTCAACCGCTGTCTTTTTTAAGAGATGTGCTCTTTACATATGAAGACTTCACCTCCTGTGAGTGCTGTATATCCCTCAGTCCAGTCAGGGATTTGAGACCAGTATGTGTGATCTATATGGGGCCCTTTATGCTAGAAAGTGAAGCTGGTCCCCATGGCTGGAAAGCTTGCGTGAGTGGCAGTGACGAGGGTATATTTGAAAATCAGAGTTAGACATAAGCTTGGAAAAGTAGACACTAAGCATCCTTGTGTTTAAAGTCACTTAAAATAAGCCAGTAGAATCTTCTAGGTCACACAGTTGGTAGAACGATTCATACTTTTTTCTATTACTTAATAACTAATCACAGTTCAGTTTTTCTAAACCTCCTCAGGTACAGATTTCACTCCTTTGTTTCTATTATTTTGTCTTGTCCTAGACATGAGGGGCTACAGTAGCAAATTATGTCTTTATTACGTGCCAAAGAGGAGAACTGAAGGGATACGAGAAGAAAAAATTGCCCTGTTTTGAGTTTAAAGTGCCTATTCAGATATTAAATTGCATTTGACCGAGTTTGAGGGGTTTGGATCTAATTTGCCTTTGTTGTTTCATTTGGAAACATTGAAGGATGTTTTTCTTCCCCCAATCCCATAAATTGTTTGGCACTTTTTATCTCATTTATTTTTAATTGACCACACTAAATCTATTAATAAAAACTCTAGTAACCCAATAGTGTTGGGGGAATAAAATATTTTAGTTAAATACGTGATTTTTAAAACCTCCAACTGAAAAAATGTAACCTAATTAAATTAAAGCTATATAAACACAGTAACGTTTATATAAGTAAATGATTTGTTTTTACATGTGAGATTCTCTAATTACTATATTTTACTGGATAGCGTTCTCTAGTAGTGGACTGTTTATCTGCAGTGTGCTTTGCTTCTAATGAATTGTTTTTCTTACAAATAATTACATGGTTTACTAGGTGAGGCTAGAGGCTAAAAACTTATATATATGGGTTACATTCCCAGGATAAATGTTATCAAGCACACCAGTTGACCAGCTTAATCGAAAGGCAAGGAAAACATTTGTTTTCTGACAGCACTTCCAAGAGATTAGTTATTTCACTGATACCATTAAAAAGCAAGTTGTCATTGTTTTGTTGAACCAAGAGTTTATTGTGAGTAAATATCAGGTAAGCAGGTAGAAAGCCTGGGTTTCTGGCTGCTATTGTTGAAGCATCCCTGACCTAGAATTCAGTCCTGACATTCCACAGTTTCCAGGCTGCACAGGGTAAAATCTGAAGCCCAGAATTCTCTTTTAAGCATGTTTTTCTAGAGAGGAAGAGTTGGATATGCAAGGGGTAAAATATTTCTGTAAGGACTTTAGGTATGATCACAAGTCCTTGCTGTTAGAGTAATACACTGAGAACACCCTTTTATTCTATAATCAATCTAGAATAGGCCCTTAACACAGGGAACATAAGGAATTTCCTACATAAATATTTAGGTCTTTTACTGTAACAAAAGAAATTTATTTAGAATGTGATAGGCAGCTAAAACTATTATGCCCACTGTGTTCAATTAGGAGAAGAATTTAGTTAAAAATTATTTTTCCACATTAAAACACTTTGCAAACACAAGTATCTATGAAAAGATGCTTCGTTGGTGACTGTGCTTTTTTTCTGTGAAGACTCAAATATGTATGAGTCATATCCCTGTATGAGTGTGTGTATATATATATGTATATGTCTGTGTATTTCAAATAGTGTATAAGTCGGTTGGGTTTATGATGGGCTTTGGAAACAATACCATTATATGGATTTAAAAAAAAAACCCAATTGATGTGGAGAAAAAATAATGTTTTATATTGATAGGTATGCTTATACAAAATTTTTAGGTTTTAAACTATTTTGCAATATACAGCAATTTTATATGTATGATATTTTCTATAGATTCTTTAAGAAAGATATATTTATAATGTAATATGGAATCAGTAAACTCTATTATAACAGGTGCTTTATAATCTGAAATGGAGTAGGGGTAGGAGCTATTAGGGTATTTCTGTTTACTTGTTTCTGTGGCCCCTTTTCTGACATCTCTGTCTTGCTCTGTGTTTATTAGTAAAAGCCCGTACTACTGGCTCTTTTACCAGCCTCCCGTATCTACATCTGAATTCATAACCTTAAGAACAAAATATTGCTTTTACTTTCTTAGGATTACCAAAATGTTTTATATAGATCTGACTAGTCAGTCACACTTATACAAACTCCTCTCCAGGAATGAAAAAATACATACCACACAATCTCTTAATTGTGACTGAGTAAAAACAGTTTAACTTACTTTTCTTTCCTGCACTAGGAAATATGCTGTCTTAACATTTTCAGTGAGAAACTTATAATAACACCATTATTTTAAGCTCTTGAGAAAAGGGAAAAGATGACTTATGAATAACCATATAAAGGCAATATGCCTACCCTCTATTTAAAAAGGTAGCTATACAAATCCAAGTTTAGAACCTATTTATGAGAAAACTTATGTTAGAACTTTTGATCAATACCGAGATACAGATTATTGCTTACCCACATTTTCCCCAGAGATAAACATCAAGAGAACTTCCTAAGACCAAAAACATCTTTTGGGATATATACATTAGAGGAAAAACTAACCTTGATATATGTAAAACTTTACTGTTACCATCCATAGTTAATAGAAAGTATCTGTTTGAGAATTATTTTCCTTTAAAATCCAAAAGCCTGTCTTTCAATTTTACGAATAAAGGATTTTAAACTTTTTTTTTTTAATTTTAGAAACTAGCCAGCTTATTTGCTAAGTCCTGGTGGTTGTTAACCATATTTTGAATCAGAGTCTGTATTTACTGAGTTATTTTCTAAATTAATGGGAATGCTCAGCAGGGGGAATGAGGAGGTTTATTGCCCTGCAATACTGATAATGCCAGAGGAGTATATTACTCTTCTTTCTTTGTAAATCAGGGCATATTCTGAGATGACAAACCACGTGATAACGTGCCAAGATTCCAACTCTGCCTCGTGATGTGGCTGCCTGATTTCCTCCTGATGCCCTTCAAGCAACTGCTACTTAACACACAAACTACAGTTTGCACAGCATTTTAAAGGATTGGGTTTAGAGTGTATATCACAGCGTATTAAAATCCACATGATTAGTGTGAATGGGGGGGGTGCAGGGAGAGGGGATTAACTTTTTTTTTTTTTTGCTAGTGCCAAAATACTGCCTTCTCTATACATTTTCTGCTTATAGTCTCTGACATGTCCTAAAATATCAAGGGGAAAAAAGTACCAAAGTTCAAGTAGTAAATAATGCCAGGACAGGTCATTTTTCAGTCATTTGCAGATAAGGTTGCTTAGCTTTGTTGTTTAGCTGAGATTTTTTTTTTTCTCTTTGTATAATTATATTTAAACATTTTTAAATGAATTTCTGGTTTCTGGATTTTGAGAGGCCTGCTCTGTTTTTGTGGTTGTTGGTTTTTGTAACATTCATTATTGTTTGTATGTACACAGTTTAGTCTCACTGATTTCAGACGTGTCTTGTGATGGCTCGAGTCTCGTGACAGCCTTGTTGAGAGTAGTACTTAGCTTTTCTTCACCCTGGCTGAAGCCGCTGCCATTATCTGGCCCTAAAGACCCTTTGCTGACCACTGGTGCCCCATGGGGATCATGACCAGGAGCCTGGGCTGGATCTAGAGTCAGGCAGCCCGTAGAGCGTAAGCATCTAGAGCTAGCCTTGTTGGGTGGGGTCTTGGGATGATAGGGTGGGATACGAAGTGAAAGCCTTCACATGAAAGTAAGGAGTGTGGGGTCCAAATATCCCATCAACACATCACATAAATGATAGGGACTAAGGAAGGTCTGTGACTCATAGGAAGGATGGCTGCTTCCTGAAACTGGTCCCATGGGGTCGGGCCCACTACAGTCCCCGTACTGCACGGACAGCCTTGAGGTGGAAAGTGCATGGGCCCAGGCTCAGCTGGTACTTCCAACAGGGTGGGTTTCACTGGCCCAGGCCCGGGTAGGGGGCCTTTCGTCTTTGGTGTCCACTAGGCTGCCCCATTGTTTTATTGCTCTATTTTGTTGTCATTGTACTTAACAGAAACTGTTGATAGGGCCCAAAACCCTACAGAAATTCTATGTCTGTAAAAAACCAACAGGTTCACAGGACTTGTCTGATCTGAATGTAAAGACTTTCTGTTGAGTAGGTAATTTCAAATTTAAATGTTTTAAATGATAATCAGAGTTCCTTTTTACTTATAACATTAGATTATGTTTTAGAAGTGTAATAAATAAAAACTATTGCTGCTTTACCACTGTAAAATATGCTTTCTAATGTGACCATGTACTTTTTAAATAAATTGTAATATGACTTATGATAATATAATATGCATATGTATCACACACCCCAAAAGCATACATGTCACACACTTATCTAATGTAACCTTTTTTTTTTTTTTTTTTAATTTGGGAACTTTTAAAACTCAGAAATATGGTGCAATCTAAATTGAAATGATTTTATTGTCAAGAATACTCACCTGGCAGCCTGAGGACTACCCGGTCCTGTAAGATAAAAGACATGTTTTCACAAAGCCTCAGTCCTCCTGGCACGTTCTAAAAAATAGCACTGGGTCCTAAAGCATGCCGTCCCAGGACCAAAGAGCTGAGATCTTACCACTTCAACTGCCGGTCTTTTCATTGCTTTTATCTGTAAGAAACTCCTTTCTCAATGTTCTCCTCAGCAAATCATAGCCTTTAATAATTGGCAATCAGTTATGTACAACTAACAAATTTTTTACAATATAGTAAAGCATTCTTACCAACTTCAACCCTCTGGGAGAAAGGATTCAAAGAGCGTTCTGGACATGGCTCAAAGTTATTTAAAATTGCAAATCTCTTGAATTAATTGATTTTGAAATGTCTTTGTGTATATACTTAATTCCCACTGATTTTACTAAATTGGAGGGAACGCCATATTGAAGTAAGAAAACAGTAGTTATCACTTTAGCCAGCATGGAAAACCAAGCTGAAACAGAAAAGTATTTGCCAAGTAGAAGCCTAAAACCTAATTTATCTAATTGTTGGCTATTAGGATTGTTACTAGGTTTTGATGACCCACATCTGCCCTGGTACCATATGGTCACATGCAGGCAGTAATCCGCCAGGAACTGTGTCTGGGCTGTGGGTCCAGCCAGGAACCCTTGGCGGTAAGAATGCCATCTCCTTTGTGTTCTTTAAAGAAGGCCATGGGTAGCCTTCCTTTTCAGGCAAAGGGCCCAAAGCCCATGGATTGCTAAGAGATTGTACTCAGAAATCCCTATCTCTGTGGAAAAAATGATTCATTTCATCCCATAAAATATCTCCAAAAAAAAAAAATCCCAAAGACATACAAAAATAACCTATTATCACATTATCTCAGCTTGTTTAGAGTACGTCAAAAAAGAGATGAAACTGTCCAGAAAGAAACTCAGCTCCATACTGATCTACTTACTTGAACTTTTCTAGTCAAAGCTAAGTAAAGAATCCTTGCTCTCTCCTAAAAATGGAGCAGCCACCATGAAGAGGAAAACAAGATCAGCTATTCTGCCCAGGAGTACTCTATAGCCCAAGGTGGGCCTGTATCTCCATGATGATGGGGAACAAGCTTGTTTCTGGGCTCTGAGTCCCTTAACCCACAAGTACCATACCATTGTTGTGATTCATTTCTGGGCTCCCCAATCGCTGAGTCTCCAGGTGTCCCCAGTCTTCCCCTATCTGTGCACTGATGCCTGCCATTTCTTCAAGCAAGGGCCAAGGGTTTCACTGCCCTGGTAGGAATGAGACTTAAAATGCCACTGTTCTTGGACTGAAACATTGACTTGGCACCAAGTTGTAAATAACAGAAGACACTTTGGAAAGGTCAGCATTTACAGCAAGTAAGCAAGGATAGTTGAGAGTTTACCATTAAATAAATAAAAAGGACGGAGAGAATGGGGGTTTCAAGTCCCTTCCACCACAGCTCAGAGTTGCCCCTCTTCCCCCAGCCACTTACAGGCTCATGTGACCGACAGACTGGCAACACATCTTTACAGCATGCTATATCCTGGAGTAGGAAAGTACTACCAGCTTCTGGGATCCACAATTGGCATTCTATTAAATTTTCAGAGCTGTATTTAAAACCCTTAACGTTAGCTCCTACTGAAACCTTGAAACATTAATTTAAAAATATATATTCATCTTGGTTGTATTTCCATAGTTAGTGAAGACCAGTTAGAGGAGAGAAATGTCCTGTTTTGGGGGGTGGGGAGCAGATGCCCAAAATATAGGCCCTTTTAAGGGGACAAAAAAAAGAGAGGGAACAGAGATTTTTTCAGCACAAAGGAGTCCTAGAAAATGATCATTAATTTATAATGCAAATGCGACCTACACAATCACTCACAAACAAGGAAATCGTAATGGAAGTGCTGACCTTCCAGTCTGGCCCTTGGTAACCTGAAGGGATTGCTGACACTGTGTCTCATCGGCCATGAGACACACATTGTGTACCAATTGTGCTTGTAAAGACTGAAAGAAATATGCTTCTCTAGCCCTATGTCTCCAGGTACAGCCTCCCACTCGCTTCTCTCTTCCATTTCCCGATTTTTGCTTCTCCCTTCTGCTACTCCTCTTTTCCCTTCAGGTCTTCATTTGTTAAGCCAGTGCCGGTGGCTGAGGCCCCAGCTCATCAGAGAAAAGCAGCGACGCACAATTGCTCTGGTAATGCTGTCTCCTCCCACAGGTGACACTGGTTCCCCAGACACTGTTGTTAAAAGGCCACTGCCGTGTTTTCAGCCTCCTCTCTTCCCACATCAGGAAGTAGCTGATGGTTCGGGGAAGGCTTGGAGTCCCTGATTTGTTCCATCCCTGAGCCGCTCTGTGCTTCGTGAGGTTGGGGGTCAGTGGATTACAAACACTAAAGGCCGCTGTACCAGCAAGGAGGAAGCAACAGACAGGCAGCAGCTAATAAAGAAAGAAAGAGTGGGTGTTGCAGGTAATATGATCATTGATGCAAAAACCCAAGAGCTCAGTAGAAAACCATTTGGACTAATAAGAGGGTCCATTAAGGTGACCAGATACAAACACACAAAAATCAATCATGCCTTAGGAAACCAGGCTTCAAGTTGTATTTGACTTGGAGCTGTCCGTAAATGCTTATTTTAATTGGCCGATATTCCAGCAATTATTGGGAGAAAGAATGCACAAAGACCAAAGCAAACAGAGATTCTAGAAATAAAATTCTTTCTCACCCTAGAGAAGAAGAAAATGGGTTTTTACAGTGAAATACAACCCATACAAAATACAACTTTGGCCGTTTTATTTTTCAAATTCAGTCTTCCTGAGATTGCCTCATTCAAGGATAATAAGCCTATGATTAAGCAGCTACATGTCTTGGAAAAGCCCCTGTAGTTCTTGTAACTTTTGCTCCCGTCCTAATAGACTATTTGCTCCCTAGCGCTGCCATAATGAGGTATCACAGACTCACGGCTTAAACCACAGAAGTGTGTTCTCACAGCTCTGGAAGCTGGAAGTCTGAGATGAAGGCGTGGGCAGGATTGGTTTCCTCTGAGCGTCTGTGCTTGGCTTGTAGATGGCTGTCTTGTATCTTCACCTGGCCTTCCCCCTGTACCTGTATCTCTGTCTAGGTTTACTCCTTGAGAGTATCAGGGATACTGGTTTAGGACCCACTTTAATGGCCGCATTTTAATTTAATTACCTCTTTAAAGACCCTATTTCCAAATAAAGTCACATTCTAAAGTGCTGGAGGTTAGGACTTCAACATTTAAAATTTGGAAGGAGGAAAGAGCACAGTTCAGCCCATAACACGGACCTCAGATAAACTGAGATACCTAAATTTATCTGAAGTGTATGCGATAAAAAAATGCTGGGAAAGCAGCATTCCAAAATTATTTTTGATGTACCGGTTAATTATTTGGCAATGTACTTGAGGAAAGTCGTGCATAATAGCAAAGCAAATAAGCAAGCAAAAATAAGAAATAAGCCTTGTATATTATTATTGCTTGGTATTAAGCAAGACTTACATGGAAAACGATAACTATGTGAACATAACCATTTTAGTGTTTAGCTATGTAATTATATACACACACACTCTCTCACACACACACTTATGTAGCCAACACTTAGCTAAAGAGTATTTGATACAAAATATACCTGATAATGCAGAATTCTAAAATTATTGTCCTAATACCAGCATTAAACAATTATAAAATATAATGGGGACATAAAAGTAGACTTGAATAAGTTGAAAGCTATATTACATTATCACATTCCTGGATGGGAAGATTCAATGTTGTAAATATGACCATTCTGCCCCCAAACATAAATTCAATGCAATCATCATCAAAACACAATAAAATTTTTATGGAGATCGACAAGCTGATTCCCAACTTCGCCTGGAAGAGAAAATGTACAATGATAATTAATAGAACAATGATGATGGGGGTCCAAACAAGTGACAAAACATACTATAAATCAGTCCCAATTAATGCAGTCTGATATTTCTACAGGTATAAAGAAATCAATAGACTAAAGCAGTACAGAACAGACCCATATACATGTGTGATTTAACACACACTAGAAGTCGATTCAAAAAGATGGAAAAAGGACCAACCTTTTAACAAATGATAGTGTGACATTGACCATCCAAATGGAAACACATAAAATTAGATTCCTAACTTGTGATGCTAAAAAAAGAAAAAAAAATTATAGATGGGTTTAAAGACCAAACATCACAACAAATCATGAAAGTTGTAGATGAAAATATAAAATAGTTGGATAATTGGAGGCAGAGAAGACCTACCTAAGGAGATATAAAACCCAGAAGCCATGGGGGCACATGCATGGGTGGCTCAGTTGGTTAAACATCCGACTTCAGCCCAGGTCATGATCCTGCGCTTCGTGGGTTCCAGCCCCACATCGGGCCCTGTGCTGACAGCTCGGAGCCTGGAGCCAGCTTCGGATTCTGTGTCTCCCACTCTCTCTGCTCCTCCCCAGCTTGCACTCTGTCTCTCTGTCTCCCCAAGATAAATAAACATTAAAAAAAATGTAAAGCCCAGAAGCCATGAAAGAAGTTCCTGAAAATGTAATTGCTTAAACATTGATTGTAATTGTTTGAAGAAAGGCACCATTAGCAAAACTAAAGCACCAGCAAAGGATTAGAAGACGACGTCTGCAATTTGTGTAACACCCAAGAGCTTAGTAGCCAGAATATGTTAAGATCCTACTATGGTAAGACGGTAATAAAAGTAACTCAATTTTCAAAAATTGGCAAATAAAAACACGGTAACATGCTCATTCTTGATGGTAACAAAAGGAATGGGAATTAAAAGAGCATATATGGTGAAGGGCACCTGGGTGGCTCAGTGGGTTAAGCGCCAGACTCCTGATTTCAGTTCAGGTCATGATCTCGCAGTTCGTGAGTTTGAGCACCTCTCTGGGCTCCGAGCTGACAGTGCGGAGCCTGCTCGGGATTCTCTCTCTCCCTCTCTCTCTATGCCCCTCCCCTGCTGGCTTCCTTTGCCTCTCAAGTAAATAAAACTGAAAAAAAAGAAAAAAAAAGAGCACAATGAGACTCCCCTCTCCCACCCACAGGCTGTAAAAATTGAATAGCATGACTGTATGCAGTCCTGGTGAGGGTAGTACTCCCAAGGAAAGCGGAATTGGTTGTAAATAGGGAGAGTTTTTTGAATTGGCAGGGCTCACCAAAAGTGTTAAATATCATGACCTTTGGCTAAACAACTTAATATCTAGGTATCTATCTTATAGAATATTCATGAGCATCAAGATATTTGGATCACAATAGTTACTGCAGTATTTTTCGGAAGACGGTGTTTGAAACAACCGAACTAGCTATCAACAGAACAAGTGAGCTCTGGTGCCTCTTTCCTATGCAGTATTTTATAGCCAGTAGGAAGGGGAGGGGACGTGAAAAGGTGTTGTTAATGTTTCTTATCGTTTTCTGTTCTATATAATTCTGTGGATGTTTAAAATATTTTTAAGTGGGTTGAGTAATTTTGAAAAAAAAAAGGTCTTGAAATAAAAGAAAACACAGGAGGAGCAGCTGAGTGCAGCTCTTCATTAAAGCCAATCTTCTTCCCATGTGGTGCCATTTTGTCTCTTCATCGCGAGCAGCCGGCAGAGGCTGATGGGAAGAGCTCCTGCGTGATTCTAGACTTTCCTCGCGTCTGAGGCTCCAGGGGACCCTCAGCTTTCATTCCCCTCTACGTTTGGCTTTATAACAGTTCATCAGCGTTTTAGCTTTGTCTTCTGATGGCTGCTTTAACGGCAGCCAGCCACTCTTCAGGCTCCTGCAAAGGAGAAGAGTGTGGGTTTTTCGTCTCTGTGCAATTCTGTTCAACTGGTTGCCTTGCCATCTTGCACAACATTTGCCTCCAGTCTCAGGAGCTTAAGACGGACAACTTAGTGGTGTCTCCAGTTTACAGGTCAGGAAGGCCCCTGTTTGAGAGCTTTTATTCATACCGATTTCAACCGCTCATTTTAATCAATAGAGTGAGGGGTTAGACCCACAGATTTGGGAGTCAGACAAAGCCTGGATTATAACTCAGCTACAAGTTTAACTTCGGGCACCCTCATCCATAAAACGGGGATGATACTGACAGCACAGCCTACCTTATAGGCTTGTTGATTAGATCAATGAGAAACACACTGCCTGGAACACAGACAGTTCCTAACAAATAATTGTTATTTTCCAGAACCTGGTGGTGGGATACAACATTTAGCAAGACGCACTTCCTGCCCTTGAACTCATAGAATAGCGCAGGAGAAAGAAGCGTAACCAGATTCACAGCTAAAATCTGCCTTTTGTTCTCAGTGCTATGATGGAAGCTTTTATTGCCAGAGAAGTGCTCAGACCAGCTGGGAGAAGGCAAGGTCTGAACCAAGTCTTAGAGGGGAAGTGAGGCCAGGGATTGGGGTGTGGTGAGATGCTGGGCAGGTGGTAAAACAGGGGAAGGGGCTATTTGGGGCAGAGGGAGCCACAGGAGCAGTGGACCCTCATGATGGCTGAGGGGTGGGCAAGGGCAGTGTGCTGTTAGTTTGGAGGGTGGGACAGGGAGTGGCACCAAGTGAAACAGCTGGAGAGGCCAGCAGGGCCGTGAACTTGGGAGTCTCAGCCTTGTCGGAGGGCCTTTGAAAGGTTTCAGTTGGGTTAGATTTTTAGAGTATTATTCACAGATAGATGTGATCGCTGAGGAAAGGATGGATTGGGGTTCAAGACAGAGGGGCAGGGAGACCAACTAGGTGGATGTGGCCAGGACAGTGAGGCGAGGGATGATGTGTAAAGAGGGGTGGCCTTGATGCTGTCAACAGGTAGACCAGGCAGGGTCTGGATGAGTGTGTGGAGTGGGGGAGGGGAGCTGTAGACGGAACCCAGGCTCCAACACAGGGCAAGAGCGAAGTTGTCAACTTTGTGGAGTCAAGATGAAAGAAGATCTCAGAGCAGGCAGCCCAGGCAGACTCGGTCTACTCCTGAGTGCTCCCCAGAATGAGACGCCTCCCATTACGGCAGTTCGGATGCTTGCCTTCAGACTAGTGTCCACTCCATAAAAACAGCAAGGATGTCTCCACCTTCACAACAAGAAACACATAGTAAACACATACTGAAATAATCCTCCAGCCCCCTCCCTCTACCAAGGAGAGAGCCCCACTCCAGAGAGGTTAAGGGAGTTGAGGGAGGAGTTGAGAGCTAGTGGCAATGTCAGGCCCCGAACCTTGGTCTCCCCTATTCCCAGGAAACCGTTCTCTCCACTGCACTCAGGGAATAGCAAAGCTGGCACCAGAGTGGCACCAAGGGAAGCAGGTGATGGCAGATGGAATTCTTGAATCCCCAGGCGTGAAGTGGCTGATAAGCACTAGTTTGTGCTAAACTTTTTCCCTTGAGTGTTGGAGGAGAAGTCCCCTTCCTGCTATTTTGAATCAAGCTCACTTTAAATTTTTTTTTAACGTTTATTTATTTTTGAGACAGAGACAGAGCATGAATGGGGGAGGGGCAGAGAGAGAGGGAGACACAGAATCAGAAGCAGGCTCCAGGCTCTGAGCCATCAGCCCAGACCCCGACTCGGGGCTCGAACTCACGGACCGCGAGATCGTGACCTGAGCTGAAGTCGGACGCTTAACCGACCAAGCCACCCAGGTGCCCCGAATCAAGCTCACTTTAATAGTACTGTTTGAACAAAGTGGGCTGGAAGCCCAGACCCTGCTCCTCCCCTGGGGAAAACCTGTTCCTCACCTCGCCTGCACCTGCGAGCTGCTTTCATCATATGAATCTATAAGCTCGTAACCGATGACCCTCTCTGCAGAGGGGCATATGAACGCCCATATCCTCCACCCCACCACAGCCCACCTTCCGCAGCCCCAGACTCTTGCTTCAGTCTCCTTCCCACTCTACTCCTTCAGCCAAGCTACCCTTCCAGCCTGGCCAGCCCACACTACCGGGCCAGGTCTATACTTGCACAAAGTATGCTCTCCTGAGCACCGGCCAAGGAATCAGAGCCGATGCACTCCTGCCCCCTCCCCTCCCTCCTGTGGTCTCCAAACTCAAGCCCTACCCCTGGGATTTCCCACTCCTCTGAACTTCCCCACTATTAATAGTATCTGTTACACCATTTAGCATTGAATTATATTTTGGTTTGCAATATTTTTTCCTTTCTTTTTAAAGTTTATTTGTTTATTTTTGAGAGAAACAGAGAGAGAGAGCACAAGCAAGGGAGAGGCAGAGAGAGGGAGACAGAATCCGAAGCAGGCTCCAGGCTCCGAGCTGTCTGCACAGAGTGGGACACGAGGCTCAAACCCACGAACTGTGAGATCATGCCCTGAGCCGAAGTTGGACACTTAACTGACTGAGCCATCCAGGTGCCCCAATACTTTTTCCTTTACATTTTAATCACCTCCTCAGCATGCTTCATAATGAGCATACAGAAGGGTCCATGGGGCACCATTTAACCTCTCTGGGTTTCCTAACCTAAAAGGGCTAGGGAAGAATTTGCTAGAACTAAGGAGCCTTCTAGGAGAATATAGATACTACATTTAAAAGAAGCCCAGAGTGCTGATTTTGACTCAGAGGGAAAGATGTGTATGTATGTGTTGGGGGGCCAGGGGTGCTGATGCTGTTACTTAGAACTGTTTTCTGGGACAGTCTATCCTGGACACCTGAGTGTTGTGCAACGGGACTTGTGAATAAAAGGATCCAGTCATTTCTCCACAATCTCTGCTGGGATATTAAGGAAGGACCTGGCCTGCTGGGGCTCCCTTTGATGGAAGGCCAGCTTCCCCATTTGGGAGCCCCAAATGGGGTTCTAACATCTCAACTGCAGGGAGAAGTCGATAGCCAGCTGAAACAGGGCTGGGTGCAGAGCCCATATCTGGCCACAGAGGAACAGCAAAAAAAGCTGAGGGTAATGCTCTTGTTAGCGCAAGTGGAGACCTGGCAATAAACAGAAGTATTTAGAGAGCACTTTTGACAGAGCATTAAGGCTCTGCCTGAGCAGGTAGAGAGAGTGATGGTGACGTTTGGACAATTATGGTTCAATGTGACCCCATCTGTACCTGCAGGATCACACTGGGCCTTGTTGAAGTTGGTAAACTTGGTCAAAAGCCCCCGTGGAGAAATTCCAGTTAAGGTTTTGGTAATTGACAGCTGGCCCTTAGCCCTTGCTCTCAGCGCACGAGAAAGCGCCTCTCTCCACTGCTCCGCCAGGGGGCAGGAGAGGTCACATTACACAGAATTACGAGGAAAAAACCAAACTTCTCCCCCAAACTGGGTTCCACCTCAGGAAACCGAATCCTCCAGCTGTGGCGTCCCAGACGCCCGCCCCGACACGCCCCTCGCCAGCCGCCTCCCCCTGCGCCCCTGCCCTAGCCCTGTTCTGTCGGGTGCTCCTCCGACCGCCGTCCCGGCACCTCTCCCCGCGTCCCTTGCCCTAAGATGAAGGTTTGGCTGCTGCTTGGTCTTCTGCTCGTGCACGAAGCGCTAGAGGATGGTGAGTAACCCTGGGCGGGGACCCCCAACCCATATCCTCCCTCGGCCCACTCTCCTCCAGCCAGCTCTTTCTAGAACTTCTGACCTTCCGAGGCTCAGCCTTGGATCTGCCCCAGGACACCTGACCTATTTTACCTGCCTCTCTCCACCCCCACCTCCCCCTCCCTGCGCTCCCCTGGGATAGTGGTAACTACCCCAGCCCTTCAGATCCCCACCAGGACCGCCCAGCGCTCTCGGAAGGCGCTGGGAGGGCGAACCGAGCATCCCCTGCCAGCGTCTGGTCCAGCCCCCAGTGTCAACGTGTCGTTCTGGGAGGTGGCGCGGGAGCACTGGATCGCTCCCACCTCCGCGCACGCGTTCACCCAGGGTCTCGGCTTCCGAGGGCGCGGGCCACCTCAGCAAGGCATTTGCTGATTCTTTGCCAAACTTTGAAGTGTCCTCCTCCCAGCCGAAGTCCTGGATTTGTTTCCTACACCACTACGGGCTTGAATCCTGCAAGATCTACCTATGGCTTAGACCGGATATTCGTGTGCGCCTATCTGGGCCCACCCTGTTGCTTAGATTCACAACCACAGGGTCAGTGTGTGTGTGTGTGTGTGTGTGTGTGTGTGTGTGTGTGTGTGTGTGTTGTTCTTCTTCTTCTTATATCTATATATATGACTTTAGCATTTGTTTGGCTGGCTCCATTATTTATTCAAATAGTGTTATTTATCTATACAGTACATTTGGCACCTGAGTCCATCCTGGTATCCTGGCACCTTTGGAATTCCTCAGCTACAAGCCCCGATTTTTGCTTAGTTTTGCTTGAAAGCAGCTTTTGCTGTTATGCAATCTCACTCTGGCGCTATCTCAACCTGGCTCACGTCTTAACCACTACTCCGTCCTGACCAGTTCCTTTATTGCCTGTGAAACTAGAAGCATTTCCCGCCCCCCCCCCGCCCTCCAAAATTCTAGTTTGCAAAGTCCAACATGGTTGTGGGGCTGGCAGCTGAGGAGAGGACCCTCCGGCCTAGAGACTCGCGGGATACAGTGTCTGCAAGTGCTTCTGCTCCGGGAGCAACCCGCCCGCTTTGCCCGGGGAGGAGCCGGCATGGGTTCATGTTCTAAAATGCACTATTAAAATGCCCCTGGCAGGTCCCTCTATGTGGTTGCTGAAGGGACAGAGATGCAGAATCTGGTGTTGTTTTTGGAATAGGGCAGTAGAGAGCCAGACAAAATAACTTCAAACAGCCCGCTCACGTGGTTGTACCGTTCACCCAAGATGCCGGCCTCCGGGGCCCAGGAGGCAGCCCCCCCACCCCCCGCCCGCCACTCCCTCCCTGACCGCTCCCAGCCAGTATGTGTGCAGACCAGGAGAATGATTGCAAGCATCTGCCTGAATCAATTAGCATCTGTTTAAGTCAAATGTGACTCAATAAACATTTATGAGACAGGGAGAGTTGAGCACAAAGTGAATATTTCATAGAAAATAATGGACACGTTTCAGGTGTCATAGTACTGGAGCTTTGTTTTTCAAAGGATATACTGGTTATCAATAAAATATTAAATACATAATTAGAAAAGTAAATCTGCTTCACTAAATTATGTAACCGTTTTCCTAAACCTATTAAGAATGTTTTTTTTCTTTTCCCCTGTTTTGAGTTATCATGGGGCTGGCTGGGCCAGGAACAGGCCAGTGAGAGAGGCACATACAGAAACCCTTCCAGGGACAATCTCTCATGGGTGGGCTGGGATCTGCTGCCTCCTGGGCCATCCCAAAGCACGCGCTGCGGACACGAGGCCCGTGATACAGCTTACCTCACTGCCTTTTGCTTTTCCTATCACTTCTAGGAAAGATCTTCTTTTTTTTTTTAAGTTTTTTTAAAAATGTTTATTTATTTTTGAGAGAGACAGAGATAGCATGAGCAGGGGAGGGGCAGAGAGAGAGGGAGATACAGAATCCGACTGTGTGTCTTCATATGGTGCCATTTTTTATTTATTTTTAAGTTTATTTCTTTATTTTGAGAGAGGCAGAGAGAGCAAGTCGGGGAGGGGGCAGAGAGAAGGGAGAGAGAGAGAATTCCAAGCAGGTTCCACACTGTCAGCTTGGAGCCCGATGCAAGTCTCAGATTCATAAACTGTGAGATCATAACCTGAGCGGAAACCAAGAGTTGGACGCCTGACCGACTGAGCCACCCAGGCGCCCCATATGGTGCTATTTTTATATAAAGTATAAAATCGCAAGCGCTTCGCCAGCTTTTCATTGTTTACATAAATATTTTTTTATCCAAGGTCAAGAGCAAATCCATAAAAATGGATTTGTCACTGTTTTGTTGAATTTACCCCAGACCTTTGGTCAATGCTAGTGTGATCTTTGGTCTAACGTGGGTTTATTTTGTGTCCTATGAAAAGGTTCTCTGTCTGGGAGGCCTGCAGAGATTTGTTATGATGTGAGGGCAATGTAGCCATATGTCTAAGGAGGTCAGGAGGGAGACGCTGCTGCTGATTCTTCAACCAGGACTCTGTACCATTTTTATGCCTCAATGTATTCCTGGGAAAAGGAGTGTAAATATTAGTTCACAAACCCATATAATGAAAAAAGAATTGTAAACATTCTCATCACCCATGAGATTACATAATGTTTCTAAGCATGCAGGGTGTTGGCTCATCTGTTGGGCCTACAAAATAATCTCTGATCCTTAGAGCCAAAAAAGAAGTTTGATGGCAATGGGGAGGTGGGCAGTGTGCCAGCCCAGTGGCGAGTCCTGAGGGTTGATGGCTTTCTCCAGACAAGGTTGTACGGCCCCTTCCTTTGTGGTGCCCATAATCTAATGGAAGGACCAAAAGTGGGTAAACAAGAAAAGGTAAAATTTCAGGAAGTGATAAGCGGCACAAAGAATCAATAATCAGGATGTATTAGTCTCCTAGGGCTGCTGTGACAAAATACCACAAGCCAGGTGGTGTGGCTTAGGGCAACAGAAGTTTCTCCTGCCCAGTTCTGTCCTCAGGAACCTTCTGTCTCTGCGACTCTGGTCTCCCTGCCTCTTCCTGCCTTTTGCGGGTGGCTGTCTATCCCTGGTGCCCCCAGGCTTGCACCTGCGTCACCCCAGTTGCTGCCTCTGTGGTCACCTGGTCTCCCGTGTGTCTTTGACTTCACATGGCATTTTCCTGTGTGTGTCTCTTCTTATAAGGACACCAGCATATTGGATCGGAGCCCACCCTAATCACCTCATCTCAACTTGGTTACCACTGCCAAGATCCTATTTCCAAATAAGGTCATGCTCATTGGTACAAGGGGTTACGACTTCAGTGTGCCTTTTTGTGGGGCACATTTAACATGCAGCATGGGGTGAGAGGATGGAAGGACCATGGAGGGGAGTCAGAGCATGGTTTGGACAGTAGAGTCAGAGGCCTTTCTGGAGAGAGTAAGTCCATGCTGCAGGTGTCCAAAAGAAGAGCTGCAAGGGCCAAGGGCACGGGGCAGAGCGGCTTCCAGGTGTCCCTGTGGTCAGTGTGGGCAAAGGACCGTTAGGGAGGAGACAGGAAATGGCAAAAGCTAATAGGCACAGGAAGACTTACGGCTTTATCTAAGATGGAGGTCATTGGAGGGTCTTGACTAGAGTAGTGCCCATGATCCAACTGATGTTTTCAAAGGTAGGAGGGCTAGGGTGGAAGCTGGGAGCCTACATAGGGAGCAGTTTTAGTAGTCTACGTGCAAAGTGGCTTGGTCCAGCATGGCCGCAGTGGATGTAGGTGCTTCTCCCTAGTGGGCTCGAGTTCTATTAAGCTGAGAGGATTTGCTGCTGGATTTGATGTGGCCTGGGAGAAAAAGACAAGAACATGTGTGACTCTGAGGTTTTTATCCTGAG
This sequence comes from Panthera uncia, assembly GCF_023721935.1. Lineage (NCBI taxonomy): Eukaryota > Metazoa > Chordata > Mammalia > Carnivora > Felidae > Panthera > Panthera uncia. The sequence goes on from NC_064811.1 coordinate 180,248,068, forward strand.
CAACTGGGTGAATAGAGTTGTCATATACTGGTAAAGGGACACCAGGGAAGGAGCCAGACTGAAGAGGCATCCAGAGGTCAGTTTGAACACGTTCAATTTGAGATGCCTCCTAGCTTTCCAAGTGGCGGTGCTGAGTCAGCGACAGACTATTCAGATCTGGAGTGTAGAGGCAAAGTCAGGATGGGACAAGGCAGCTCTCAGCATATAAATGCTGCTAGGACCCAGGAGGCTGTGTGAGGCCACTTAGAAATTGAATGTCATAAATGATTGAGATGAACTGCAAGGATTAAGCCCTTGGGACCCAGGTCAGGCAGGAAAAGAAGACGAGGAAGGGCCGCCAAACAGACTGAGAAGTTGTCAGTGCCGTACAAAAAAAACAAAGAAAACAAAACCAATTCAGCGCCCTGATTTAGGAGCCAGGCAAACTGAGTGCTTCAAGAAGAGAGTGATCATTTCGCAATACATACCAATATCGAGTCATTATGTTGTACACCTGAAACTAACATTACATGTCAATTATATTTCAAAGCAAAATTAAAAGAGAGCAATCAACCCTGTTCTAATGGATACTCTAATATTTCAAAGTAAGGTCTTTTTGGTATTATTATTGAAGTATAATTAACAGACAGTATTCCCTTAATTTCATGTGTACAACATAGTGATTCAACATTTATATCCATTATGAAATGCCCACCACCATAACTGTAGTTACCCTCTGTCACCTTACAAAGTCATTACATATTATTGACTATATTCTCTATGCTGTACTTTAAATACCTGTGACTTACTTTACTACTGGAAGTTTGTACCACATATTCCCTTCACCTATTTTACCTGTTTTCCCCCACTCTGGTAACCTGTAGGCTGTTTCCCTGTATCTATGAATCTGCTTCTCTTCTGTTTGTTTATTTGTTTTCTAGATTCCATATATAAGTGAAATCATACAGTATTTGTCTAACTCTGACTTATTTCACTTAGCATAATACCCTCTAGGTCCATCCATGTTGTCACAGTGGCATAATTTCATTTTTTTGTGGCTCAGTACCATTCTACTGATACATGACACGTCTTTATCCACTCATCTACCAAAGGACATTTAGGTTGTTTTCATAGCTTGGCTATTCTAAATAATGCTGCAATGAATGTAGAAGTGTATGTATATTTTATAATTAGTGTTTTAATTTTCTTCAGATAAATACCCAGAAGTGGAGTTGCTGTATTATGTGATATTTCTGTTTCTTTAAAACAATTTTGTGTTTTTAATTCCCTTGCCTTTGGAGATGTGCCAAGTAAGAAATTGCTGCGACTGAGGTCAGAGGGTTTTTTTTCCTGATTTCTCCTCTAGGGTTTTGATGGTTTCATGTCTCACATTCAGGTGCTTTATCCATTTTGAGTTTATTTTTGTGAATGGTGTAAGAAAGTGGTCTAGTTTCATTATTCTGCATGTTGCTGTCCAGTTCTCCCAGCACCATTTGTTAAAGAGACTTTTTTCCATTGGATACTCTTTCCTGCTTTGTCAAAGATTAGTTGGCCATACTTTTGTAGGCTCAATTCTGGAGTCTCTGTTCTATTCCATTGGTGTATGTGTTTGTTTTTGTGCCACTACCATGCTGTCTTGATGATTATAGCTTTGTAGTAGAGGCTAAAGTCTGGGATTGTGATGCCTCCTGCTTTGGTCTTCTTCTTCAATATTACTTTGGCTATTCAGGGTCTTTAGTGGTTCCATACCAATTTTAGGATTGCTTGTTCTAGCTTTGAGAAGAATGCTGGTGCAATTTTGATTGGGATTGCATTGAATGTGTAGATTGCTTTGGTTAGTATTGACATTTTCACAATATTTATTCTTCCAATCCATGAGCACAGAATGTTTTTCCATTTCTATGTATCTTCTTCGATTTCCTTCATAAGATTTCTATTGGGACCTCATGAAGATAAAAAGCTTCTGCAATGCAAAGGAAACAATCAACAAAACTAAAAGGCAACCAACAGAATGGGAAAAGATATTTGCAAATGACATATCAGACAAAGGGCTAGTATCCAAAATCTATAAAGAACTCACCAAACTCCACACCCGAAAAACAATCCAGTGAAGAAATAGGCAGAAAACATGAATAGACACTTCCCTAAAGAAGACATCCAGATGGCCAACAGGCACATGAAAAGATGCTCAATGTCACTCCTCATCAGGGAAATACAAATCAAAACCACACTCAGATATCACCTTGCACCAGTCAGAGTGGCTAAAATGAACAAATCAGGAGACTATAGATGCTGGAGAGGATGTGGAGAAACGAGAACCTTCTTGCACTGTTGGTGGGAATGAAAACTGGTGCAGCCATTCTGGAAAACAGTGTGGAGGTTCCTGAAAAAATTAAAAATAGATCTACCCTATGACCCAGCAATAACACTGCTAGGAATTTACCCAAGGGATACAGGAGTGCTGATACATAGGGGCACGTATACCCCAATGTTTATAGCAGCACTCTCAACAATAGCCAAATTATGGAAAGAACCTAAATGTCCATCAACTGATGAATGGATAAAGAAAATGTGGTTTATATGCATAATGTAATACTACTTGGCAATGAGAAAGAATGAAATATGGCCTTTTGTAGCAACGTGGATGGAACTGGAGAGTGTTATGCTAAGTGAAATAATACATACAGAGAAAGACAGATACCATATGTTTTCACTCTTATGTGGATCCTGAGAAACTTAACAGAAGACCATGGGGGACGGGAAAAAAAAGTTAGAGAGGGAGGGAGGTAAACTATAAGAGACTCTTAAAAAACAGAATAAACTGAGGGTTGATGGGAGGTGGGAGGGAGGGGAAAGTGGGTGATGGGCATTGAGGAAGGCAGCTGTTGGGATGAGCACTGGGTGTTGTATGGAAACCAATTTGACAATAAATTTCATATTAAAAATAATAAATAAAAAATAAAACAGTTTTTTAAATTTATTTATTTTGAGAGAGAGAGAGAGAGAGAGAGAGAGAGAGAGAGTGAGCATGGGAGGGGCAGAGAGAAGGGGAGAGAGAATCTCAATCAGGCTCCATGGTGTCAGCAGAGAGCCTGATGTGGGGCTTGAACTCATGAAATGTGAGATCATGACCTGAGCTGAGACCAGGAACCAACAGGTTAACTGACTGAGCCACCCAGGTGCCCTCTATTTTTAATATTTTGAGGAAACTTCATAATGTTTTCAATAGTGGCTGCACAAATTTACATTTCCATCAGTAATCCACTTTCCTAGACTCTGGGTCTGAAGTTCTCTCTTGTCCATCAAGAGAGCAGGACACAGGACTGAAAATGCAAGAGAGGCTAATGTCTGGGAGGAGACAAGAGTAAGGGTCCTTGCTCCTTTTTTATTAGGATTGAAGGCTTACAAGTATGATGGGCATGCACAGAGAGACAATGAACCAGTGAACATTAACTCATGGAGTGGAGAAAAGGGGGTTTTGGAGATATGTGGTGTTAGGGGTTTGGGTCAATACAAAACAGAATCGTAGAGCTGGGAGGAAGGTCGTTTACATCACACATGAGGAGCCACCTCTGTTTACCTAAACTGGACTAGGGGGACAAGAAAGACAACGCATGCTGTCTCAGGGTCAGCAAGGTACCTTTCTTTTGCTAATTAGCTCCACTCTGGGCAACTTTGCCCTGCTGTGGTCTATAGCTGTGTTTACCTATTTTGGTCCATCCTTCCTGTGAAATCAACTTTCTACTATTGTACTAAGTTGGAGAGCATTTCCACCCTGAATACCTAATCTTGTTTGCCTCATCTTGGATGTTTTCATTCTGAGATTCCCTATTCCTACACCTTTTTCCTGTACTGGAGGCCTTTGCCCTGTTTACCTAATCTTATTTACCTAATGTTGTTTACCCAAACTTGGATGAGTACATCCTATGACTTTCTAATTTTTTATGCCTTGTTAACCCATCAGTGCAAACTCAAGCTTATTCCCCACAATCCATGAGGGTTCCTTTTTCTCCACATCCTCTCCAATACCTGTTCTTTCTTGTGTTGTTGATTTTAGCTGTTCTGACAGGTGTGAGGTGTTATCTCATTGTGGTTTTGACTGGCATTAACCTGATGTTTAGTGATATTGAACACCTTCTCATGTGTCTTTTGGTGATCTGTATGTCATCTTTGGAAAAATGTCTCTTCAGGTCCTCTGCCCATTTTTAAATCAGACTTCTTTTTGGTGTTGAGTTGTATGACTTCTTTATATATTTTGGATATTAATCCCTTATCAGATATATCATTTGCAAATATCTTCTCTTATTCAGCAGGTTGACTTTTCCTTTGGTTGATGGTTTCCTTTGCTGTGCAAACCTTTTTGGTTTGATATGCTCAGTTTATTTTTTCTTTTGTTGGCTTTGCCTTATAGAGACAGATCCAAAAAAATATTGCTGAGACTGATGTTTAAGAATTTACTGCCTATGTTTTCTTTTATGAGTTTTATGGTTTCAAGCCTTACATTTAAGCCTTTCATCCATTTTGATTTTATGTAGTGATTTATATATCGATTTGATTTTTGTATATGGTGTGAGACAGTGGTCCAGTTTTATACTTTTCACGTAGCTCTCTGGTTTTCCCAGCAGCATTTATTGGAGAGATAGTCTTCTCCCCATTGTGTATTCTTAGTCCCTTTGTCATAGATTAATTGACCATATAAGGGTGGGTTTATTGCTGGATTCTCTATTCTGTTCCAATGATCTGTGTGTCTGTTTTTGTACCACACTATTTTGATTACTGTAGCTTTGTAGTACAAGTTGAAATCTGGGAGCATGATATCTAATGCTTTGTTTTTCTTTCTCAAGATTTCTTTGGCTATCTAGGGTCTTTTGTGGTTCCATACAAATTTTAAGATTGTTTGTTCTAGTTCTGTGAAAAATGCCACTTATATTTTGATAGGGATAGATTGAATCTGTAAATCCCTTTGGATAGTATGTACATTTTAATATTAATTTTTGTAATCATGAACATGGTATATCTTTTCATATTTTGGTGTCGTTTTCATTTTCTTTCATCAATGTCTTACAGTTTTTAGAGCAAGTCTTTCATCTTCCTGGTTAAATTTAGTCCTAGGTATTTTATTCTTGTTGAAGCAATGATACATGAGACTGTTGTCTGAATTACTTTCAGTTAGTTTATTATTAGTGTTATAGACACACAACAGATTTCTGTATATTAACATTGTATCCTGCAACATTACTCAATTCATTTATCAATTCTAGTAGTTTTTTGGTGGAGTGTTTAGGATTTTCTATATATATAATATCATGTCATCTATAAATAAGGACGATTTTACTTCTTCCTTACGAATTTGGATAACTTTTATTCATTTTTCATATCTGATTGCTGTGGCTAGAGCTCCCTGTAATGGTTTGAATAAAAATGGTGAGAATAGTACCCCAGTTGTGTTCCTGCTCTTAGAAGAAAAGCTTGCAGCTTTTCACCACTGAGTATGAGGTTAGCCGTGGGTTTTCATATATGGGATTTATTATGTTGAGGTATGTTTCTTCTATACCTATTTTATTGAGAGTTTTTGTCATGAACAGATGTTGAATTTTGTCAAATGTTTATCTGCATCCATTGAGATGATCATATGGTTTTTTATCCTTCATTTTGTTAATGTGGTGCGTCATGTTGATTGATTTGCAGATATTGACACATCCTTGATTCCCTGGAATAAATCCTACTGGATCATTGTGTATAATCCTTTTAATGTATTGTTGAATGTGGTTTGCTATTATTTTGTTGAGGATTTTTACAACCATGTTCATGAGGGATATTAGCCTTTAATTTTCTTTATTCATACATCTTTGTCTGGTTTTGGTATCAGGGTAATGGTTACCTCATAGAATGAATTTGGAAGCATTCCTTCTTAAATATTTTGGAATAGTTTATGAAAGTTAGGTATTACTTCTTTAAATTTTTGGTAGAATTTACCAGTGAAGCCATCTGGTTCTGGACTTTGTTGGGATTTTTGATTACTGATTCAATTTAATTACCAGTAATTAGTCTGTTCAGATTTTCTATTTCTTCCTGATTCAATTTTAGAAGGTTTTATGTTTCTAGAAATGTATCTGTTTCTTCTAGGTAGTACAATTTGTCATTTCTCATAGTAGTCTCTTACGACTGTATATGTGTGGTGTCAGTTGTAACTTCTCTTTCATTCTCATTTTCTTTATTTGAACCTCTTTTTTTTTTTTTTATTTGTCTGGCTGAAGGTTTATTCAATTTTCTTTCTCTTTTCAAAGAACCAGCTTTTAGTTTCATTGATCTTTTGTATTTTTTTCAAAGTATCGATTTCATTTATTTCTACTGTGGTCTTTATGATTTCCTCCCTTCTGCTAACTTTGGGCCTTCCCCCCTCTAACCCCTGCCCCCCACAACTCCTTTAGGTATAAGGTTAGATTTGAAGCTTCTCTTGTTTCTTGAGTTAGATCTACATCTCTATAAACTTCCTCTTAGAACTGTTTTTGCTGCATCCCATAGATTTTGGAATGTTATGCTTTGATTTTCATTTGTCTCCAGGTATTTTTGATTTCTTCGATTTCTTTATCAACTAGTCAGTTGTTTAGTAGCATTTTGTTTCGCCTCCATATGCTTGTGTTTTTTCTAGCTTTTTTTCCCATCATAATTGATTTCTAGTGTCATACTGTTGTGGTCAGAAACAATGTTTGGTATGATTTCAGTCTTCCTAAATCCACCGAGACTTGTTTTGTGGCCTAACATGTGATCTGTCCTGGTGGATGTTCCATGCGCCCTCGTAAAGAATGTGTATTCTGTTGTTTGGGGATGGAATGTTCTGAATATATCTGTGAAGCCTGTCTGTCTAATGTATTGCTTACAGCCACTGTTTCCTTTCGGTTTTCTGTGTGGATGGTCTATCCATTGATAACAAGTGGGCATGTTAGTCCCCTACTCTCACTGTATTACTGCAAAATTCTCCCTCGAGGTCTGTTACAATTTGCTTTTGTATTTAGTGCCTCCATGTTGGGTGCCTGGGTCTTTACAATTTCTATATCCTCCAGCTGGATTGATGCTTTTATCATTATAGAATACGCTTCTTTGTCTCTTTTTACAGTTTTTGTTTTAAAGTCTCTTTTGTCTGATAGAAGTTTTGCTACCCCAGATTTTTTTTCCTTTTCTTTTCTTTTCTTTTCTTTTCTTTTTTTTCTTTCTTTTTCTTTCCTTTTTTAAAAATTTCCATTAGCATGGATAATCATTTTCCATCCCTTACTTTCAGTCTGTTTGTGTCTTTAGCTCTGAACTGAATCTCTTACAGTCAGCATAGAGATGGGTCTTGTTTATTTTTTGTGTATTCACTTACCCTCTGTGTTTTAATTGGAGCATTTATCAACATTAAAGTGATTATTGACAGATACGTGCTTATTGCCATTTTGTTCATTGTGTTCTGGTCACTTTTATAGCTTTCTCTGTTCCTGGAGTGCCTGAGTGGCTCAGTTGGTTCAGCGTCTGACTCTTGGTTTCGGCTCAGGTCATGATCTCCCGGTTCTTGAGTTTAAGTCCCATGCTGGGCTCTGTGCTGAGAGAACAGAGCCTGATTGGGATTCTCTCTCTCTCTCTCTCTCTCTCTCTGCCCCTCCCCCACTTGCTCACACGCTCTCTCTCTCAAGATAAATAAACATTATAGTTCTCTCTGTTCCTGTCTTCCTTTGCCCTTTTCCCTTATGATGACTTTCTTTAGTTCTATGTTTAGAAATCTGGGGTTTTTTTAGTATAATTATTACATGTTTTCAGTTTCTGGTTACCATGAGGTCTCTCTCTCTCTCTCTCTCTCTATATATATATATATATATATACCACCCTATGTGTATAGCAATTGATTTTTAAGTTAATGGTTGCTTACGTCTGAACACATGCTAAAAGCACTGTACTACATTTTTATCTTCCCCGTGTTTTATGTACGTGATGTCTTACTACATTATTTTTTTGTGTGCATCCTTTAAGTAATTAGTGTAAATATAGTTGATTTTACTACTTCTGTCTTTTGAGAGAGAGAGAGTGGGGGGGAGGGGCAGAGAGGGAGGGAAGGAGAGAATCTTAAGCAGGTTTCACACTCAGCGTGGGACCCAACATGGGGCTCAGTCTCACAACCGTGAGCTCACGACTGAAACCGAAATCAAGTGTTACACACTTAACCAAATGAGCTACCCAGGCGCCCCACTACTTTTGTCTTTAACCTTCTCACTGGCTTCATAAGCCGTGGATCCATCCCTTTCACTGTATGTTTGCTTTTTCCCAGGGAGATTTTTTCTTTCATAATTTTCTTCCAGTTATGGCCTTTTCATCTTAAGGAGGTCCCTTTAACATTTCCTGTAAAGTCAGTTTAGAGGTGATGAACTCTTTGAACTCTTGTTTGTCTGGGAAAGTCTTTATCTCTTCTTCAACTTTGAGTGATAATCTTGCAGGTTAGAGTATAGATTGTTGTTTTTTATCCTGCAGTACTTGGAATATATTATAACCGTGCCCCCCCGCTGTAGCCTGTGAAGTTTCTGTTCAAAAACAAGTAGATAGTCTTTTGGTGTTCCCTTGTACACAACTAGTTGCTTTTCTCTTGCTTCTTTTAAGATTCTCTCTTTATCTTCAATTTTTGACTTTCAGTTTTAATGTGTTTTTGTGTAGACATCTTTGGGTTCGTCTTGGTCAGGGCTCTCTGTGCTTCTTGGACTTGGATGTCTGTTTTCCTTCCCCACGTTAGAAATGTTTTCAGTTATTATTTTTCAAATAAATGCTCTGTCCTTTTCTCTTTTTGCCTTTTGGCACCTCTATAATGTAAATGTTAGTACGCTTAATGTTGTCCTAGAGGTTCCTTACACTACTCTCATTTTTAAAAAATCTTTTGTCTGTGTGTGTGTGTGTGTGTGTGCGCGTGCATGCATGCATATGTGTGTGTGTGATTTCCAGTACCCTGTCTTCCAGATTGCTGATCCATTTTTTTCTGCATTTTCTAATCTGCCATTGATCCCCTTTAGTGTATTTTTTATTCAGTTATTGTATTCTTCATCTCTGATTGGTTCTTTTTAATATTTTCTTTCTCTTTGTTGAAGAGCCCACTGTGTTCAGCTATTCTTTTCCCAAGTCCAGTGAGCACCTTAAGACCATGACTTTGACCTCTTTATCAGATAGATTGCTTATATTCCCATTTTGTTTAGTTCCATCTAAGGTTTTGCCCTGTTCTTTTGTTTGGAACATATTCCTCTGTCTCCTCATTCTCTGACTCTCTGTGTTTGTTTCTGTGTTTTAGGTAGGTTAACTACATCTCCCAGTCTTGAAGAACTGGTGTCATGTAAATGGTGTCCTATAGGGCCCAGAAGTGCAATCCTTCTTGGTCACCAGAAGCAGACATTCCAGGATCACCCCACATGGGCTACATGGGCCTTCCTGCTGTGGCTGGACCACAACTGCCGTGGCTGGACCACAACTGCCGTGGCATACTTTTGGTTGAGGCTGGTCATGTGGGAGCCACTTTGGAGAGGCCACTTACCTGGTACAGTCGGGCAGGAGCTGACAAAGTAAGAGCCTCATCCTGGAATAGAAGTATTTGTTCTTAGAAATTGCTCTTTTATGAAAATGCTACTTTAAGAAATGGTAGGAGGGTATTTTGGAGTGGGGTTCTTGAAAAAAGAAGGGGTAGAGTAGGGAAAGAAAAGGCTCTTAGCTTTCTATTTTCATCTCCCAAGTATCATTGGTTTCCCACCTCAGCTTTGTCCTTGGGGAGGTGTATGTATCCTTGTGGGGTGTTTCATGAAGAATCAAAACATTAGAGTAGGACATTTTCATCAGTTTATATAACTTGCTGAGGAACCCCTGAGCTACTCAGCAAAGTTCTAGTGTGCTTATTTTCATGCTACCTTCAAGTGAGACCTTTCCCCTTACCTGTCCATGAGGAGAAAAAGGTAAACAGCTACAGATCTTTATGTTAATGACTGTGTTCATATCAAGTCTTCATCTGAGCAGCTGTCAGTTATTCTGCTACTGATTTTTTTTTTATTTTATTTTGTAACTCCTCCAACATAATTCTATTCTATAGAATTAGAGAGGTTAATAGTCAGGTCACCTTTATTGAACGTTTGATTGCAACCCTCAGTTGGTGATGCAGAATTATAGTCCTTTGTCCTGCTTTCTTCTTGCTTTGTAACATTTACTCATTTATTTTGGAGACAGGCTTTTGACCAGTGTCTCCTCGCTTCGGGATTCTAATGTATGCCTTGGAAAAGCATAACCAGCCATTCCAGGAAGCTTGTACCCTTCTCCTTGGCATCACATTCTGTTTGATTTGGAACTTCTTGCCAAAGCCTGGGGCATATCACACAAAGAAACCACTTGGACAATGGTGCTATGCATGAGATTTGCGAGGGGGAAAAGGGAAGAAGAAAAGAAACTGTTACAATATGCTAATCTTTAAGTGAATCAAAAGACAATAGCATGAACTGAGAAGAGCCTAGACCTTTTATCCAAGGGTCTGTTTTTTCATTAGCTTCTTAGTGACCTGGGATGAGCTACTTGGCATCTATGATCTCAGTTTTTTTCACCTGTAAATTAGGAAGAAGAATAATTGCTTTGCTTCCATCACAAGTTTATCATGGAGATCACCCCGAGATGTTATCACAAGACAATCAAAACAGCAAGTAGCTAGCACTTACTATGGGTCAGACACTACTCTCAGCATTTTAAATGTATTAACTTATTTAATCCCTATAGCAGTCGATGAGATAATCATTATCACCATATAATTCTCAATTTGCAGATGAGCAGAGACAGGGAGAGAATAGGTAACTTCCCAATGTCCCACTGCTAGTAAGTGGCAGCTAAGATCTGAAGTCAATAATGATATTTAATAGTTTGTGTATTTTACCACTTATTTCTCTATAAAAATACTACTATGCAATAGTCTCAAACATGAAATGGTAATGGGCTCTCACCTATCATATAAATTTTGAAGACCTTTTTTAGACATAGTTATACAGAAAAGTCATATTCTTTAAGAAGTTAGACATAGAATTTGGGAATGATTCAATCCCAGATCTGTCTGGGTGTCTGTGTGGCTGTAAGTGGCTCCTGTAACTTAGTGTCATTGCTATCAAACTATGGACCAGTTCCATGGTCAAGCAGTTACAGTTAGATCGATTGGTGGGTCTGTTCGGTAAACCAGTCAAAGTACTCCGCAGGGATAATGCCACCTATTTGGATGCATACTCTCCATAAGCAGGTAATCTAATGTTCCTGCGTAGCAGAGTCCCATAGGATCTGAGAGCTTAGAAGTCATGTGAGTAACACTGTTATCTAAATTCCATAAAACTTGCAGACAGTTGTGGTCATTTCTGATAGCTTGAATTCCTGTTACATGATAAAGAAAACACATCACATAAGACTTCAACCCAAAAGTCCATGAGTCCCATAGACACAGTGTGATGAAAATGCCGCGGGCCATGGATGGACATCATAATGGTAGACTTTAATTTTCTACCTTAAGTAAAGTGCTGTAACTTTTACTCTATCCCAAAACTGAGGCTTATGTTCACAACCGATGTTGCTGGATTAGCATACTCGCGTTGATCTGACATGTTCTCGATGGTTACAGTGCCTCTCCTTCTGGAAGGTTGGGGAAATATGTGCATTTATGCCACTGCCCATCCCCCTATGTCATTAGAACTTTAGGAGGTAAATAAACCAAACATGCAGGACCAGGGGAAGTCTTGGCAAACAGCAGGTTCAACAGCAGGTGATGGGGACTCATCTTGGGGACTGATGCTCAAGAACACAACTCTGCTCCCTAGAAGGATGGAGGAAGTTCAGCAGGGCCCATGACACAGGCCTCGGGAAAGAAAGAGGGCTCTCAACTGGACCCGAAGTCATGGAAAAGAGCAGGGCCCAGGGAGCAAGGCATATAAGCCCAAAGAAGGCAGCAGTTGATGTTGATTGATACTAAGTTCAGAGTGGGATTGGTTCCAGGGTCTGGGCTCAGCTGAACTAAAAGTGGAGTCTGAATGGCTCCTGTTTCAAAGGGCAAAGGGTAACATGCAAAGGAAACCAAGTTTATCGTTACACAGCGTCCAAATCAGGTGAATTTTTAGTACATAAGAGTATGGCTCCGTGAAATGCTCACAGATTGCACACATGCGTGTAACTAGCCCAGATCGAGAGAGGATGTTTCTGGAAATGCCCCTCATGTCCCCTCCTGGTCACCCCACCCCTCCGAGGTAAATTACTGCCTAGATTCTAACCTCAGAGATTCAAACCTGAAGTTTCTAAAAATGGGGTTTCTGATATTTATACATCAGAGGAGATCTGCCTTTTTGCCATCTTCTGGGGGCCTTAGACCCAGCAACTGTGAGCATGTACTTCCTTAAGACAGGGGTCTGCTGGGGCCACCTCAGTTGGTTAAGTGGCTGACTTCAGCTCAGGTCATGATCTTGCTGTTCGTGAGTTCGAGTCCCGCATCGGACTCTGTGCTGACAACTCCAGGCCTGGAGCCTGCTTTGGATTCTGTGTCTCCCTCTCTCTTTGCCCCTCCCCCACTCCTGCTCGCTCACACACACTCTCTCTCTCTCTCAAAATTAAATAAACATTAAAAATTTTTTTTTTTTTTTAAAGACAGGGTCTGCCAAAGCAGAAGCGGCATCCCTTAGGGGCATGGCTTCACCAGGACCATGTGGCTCACCCTGTTTTGTCACCTGCCTGGCCTCTGGTATAAGTGCTTACAACACTTATCTTTTGCCATCTCTTGATCCCACTTGCAGTGACTTGGTACTTTTGACCACCTGAGGTCTTTTTTTTTTTTTTTTTTAACATTTATTCATTTTTGAGAGACAGAGACAGAGCGTGAGTGGGGGAGGTGCAGAGAGAGGGAGACACAGAATCCGAAGCAGGCTCCAGGCTCTGAGCCATCAGCCCAGAGCCCGACGCGGGGCTCGAACTCACTGATGACAAGATCATGACCTGAGCTGAAGTGGGATGCTTAACCGACTGAGCCATCCAGGTGCCCTTGACCACCCCAAGTCTTAAGTACATATGCCAGGGTAATATTAGATAAATAAATGCATCCATCAAGAAAGGGAAGATTTTTCTCCTGATTAATCACTTTTCCCCATTTTATACAAATGCCCTGCAATTTCCTCACTCGGCTGAGATTTTTGGAGTCATTTATTCAAAATATATGCAGGATATTTATGTCCATACAGCGAAACACGCCCTTGGAATGAGTCAGAAGACGTGAATTCTACTCACATTCTGCCACTAACCAGCTGTGTACAACTTACTTAACATTTAAGGGTCTTCTTAAATTTTTAAATCTATAACAAAGGAATTTTACCTAAATGACTTCTCAGGACCCAGGACATTTTGCAATTCTGTGGGCATATAGTGAGGTTGCCTTTGAGCTCATGCAAATAGACAAACTGAAAAGGCACAGTCTTCTCGTCCTTGCTGGGTGCACACAGGCGCACGGCTGGGCAGGCATGTGGGATACGGGGGGTTTCTGGGGCCCGGAGGCATCTATCTCAAGGGCAGGCGAGGGGGAGCAGTCTTCCAAGGGTGCAGGCAGGAAGGGGTGAATTGTCTGTAGAGAAAGGAAAAACAGGACTAAAATGGACTCACAGTAGGTCAGCTTTTTATTATCACCTTTGGCCTGCAATCGTCAACAATGCTGGTGATAAAATAATCCTTCCTCCCCGAAATATTTTGTTGACTGAGTTCTAAACCAATGCTACAGTTACCCTTGAGCTCTTAAGAGCTCCTATGGAAGCTTTAAATGAGCACAGGTGTAGTGCTTATTCTTTCCTCAACTTTGCATGCTGTGTGGACACCGTCTACCCTGATACACACAGACTGCACTGTGCACGCTCAGTTGAGAGAAAGTTCGTAGTGGCTTGAAATCTGAGTGTGCTTCCACTCAGTGTGTCTGTACTCCCTGAAGGGTACATATTCCTGCATTTGAACAGCAAATTCAGGGGCCCCTGGGTGGCTCAGTTAAGCGTCTGACTCCTGATTACGGCTCAGATCATGATCTCACAGTTCGTCAGTTTGAGCCCCATATCAGGCTCTGCACTGACAGTGTGGAGCCTGCTTGGGATTCTCTCTCTCTTCCTCTCTCTCTGCCCCTCCCCTGCTCTCACACTCTCGCTCTCTCAAAATAAATAAACTTAAAAAAAATAAACAGTAAGTTCAGAATGAACAATGGTCACCCTGAGACCCCAAGGACCGGAAACAGCCCTTGAATCAAGTGACTCTGATGCTGCCATTCTCTGTGGCCCCTTAGAGACTGTGACACAGCGTGAACTACACGCAATGGTCTTTTTGTTTGGTAAGTGCAAATTTTAGTTCACAAGTGCAATATTTCACTGAATTTGAACAAAATCTTTTATTTATTTTTTTTACTGTTTATTTATTTTTGAGAGAGAGAGCGTGAGTGGGGTGGGGGCAGAAAGAGGGGGAGACACAGAACCCAAAGCGGGCTCCAGGCTCTGAACTTGTCAGCACACAGCCCGACATGGGGCTCAAACTTGCCAACCGTGAGATCATGACCTGAGCTGAAACTGGACGCCTAACTGACTGAGCCACCCAGGTGCGCCTTGAATAAAATCTCTGAAGCTAACATACATTCCCTTTCAGTTACTCGTTGTTTTGCAACTAAAGGGTGAACTGAGATAATGGCTATTCCTGAAAATTATTTTGATGAAGGAGAGTGGTGCCCCAAAGTTACCCGTTGTAGGTGTTGAATCCTTCGGGTTTGAGTGCGTTGTTCTTTCCTCACGTTTGTACTAGTCACTGGCCAACAGCCTCCGAAGAACAAGCGTCCAAAGGAGCCGGGAGAGAACAGAATCAAGCCCACCAACAAGAAGGTGAAACCCAGAATTCCTAAAATAAAGGACAGGGACGCAGCTGATGGCACACCAAAGACGCAGTCAATAATGATCCAGATGCTGGAGAAAGGCCGCTTCCAGAAACCTGCAGCTACCCTGAGTCTGACAGCAGGGCAAACCCTCGAGCTTCGGTGTAAAGGGAACAAAATTGGATGGAGTTATCCTCCCTATCTCGACACCTTTAAGGACTCCCGTCTCAGGTGAGCATTTATTTATTTATTGTTTTACTTGCGTTGGGTCAAGGGTCCTTCCTTTGTTAAGCGCGGCATTGTTTCTGACATATACGATTTCGCCCTAATAGCTTATAAAAAAATGAAAGCTCAATAAGCAAACGCTGTAGATTTTATTTCTTTGTCCAGTTTTTAAAAATTATTGCACATCCAAGGCCCCAAGGTGACTCAGTCAGCTAAGCGGGGGACTCTTAATTTCTGCTCAGGTCTTGATCTCATTGTTCATGAGATCAGGCCCCACATCAGGCCCTGCGCTGGCAACTCGGAACCTGCTTGGGATTCTTTCTCCTCTCTGTCTCTCTGCTCCTCCCTGCCCTCCCCCCCTTTCTCTCTCTCTCTTTTTCAAAATAAATAAAAATTGAAAAAAATCTTTAAAAAAGTACTGCAAATCCTATCCACGTGAGTTAAAACAGTGAAATTTTATAGGAAGGCACGTGACCAGTGATTGAAACTGTGATGCGTAGAGATATTTAAGAATTCATATAGTAAAAATAACGAGCCCGGTCACTGCTTTCTGTCATTTTTAGTAATTATAGTGAAAACTGAAATGCCCTAATTGGAGATGCCTGTGAGCAACTTGAGGCGATGCCAACCTAAACTGGTTTTGAACTTTTCAACTGCTTCTGGTTTGTTTTTACTTTCCTGAGCATATGAGTTTTATATCCAGGGCTTCTTCAATTGGTGACAGGCCAAAGATTTCTCATGTTTGAATCAGAACCTTCAGGAGCCTGGATTTCTTGTCCAGACAAGTGGTTAAGATGATGCTTAGGAAAAGTGTTAAAGAGCAAAAACATGGAGCACAATTCAGTGAGTCCTGGGAGGAGCCTGGGGCCTCCGGGGCTGGGGATCCGGTGCATATTTGGGAGGGGGTTCCCCCCAAACCCCTGCATCTCCATTTCTTCATGTGCAAAATAAAGGGGATGGGATTGCATGATTTCTAAGATTCTTTCCAGCGTTTTCTTCATATGATTTAGGAAAGGGAAAGGCAGGATATCGCTTGTTTGGGATGACTCAAATGGAGAAATGAGCATCTCAGGCATCAGAAACTCCTCGTGTTCCTGACAGGCTCATTTTCAGCACAGACTCGCCCCACACATCTTCCCCTCCCTCTAGGACATCCCTACCTGCTCACCCGCTCAGACACTAGCCTGGGGATTGTCCTGGCCTCCCCCCATCCCCCGCTCCTCCCAAACCCCCACATCCTCTCAGTCCGACCCAGCCCCAGCCAGTGTTGCCCCTCACCTCCGGTCTTGAACCGCAAGAACCACACCCAGATGTCCTCCCGGGCTCCTTCTCACTGGATTGAGGTCTTAAAAATGCGACCTGATCACGTCACTCCCCTGCTTACCGGGTGGGTCTCCACTAGGGTCAAGTCTAACATCTTCCCCCGAGGGATGAGAACCTCTTTGAACTTGGAATCTCTAGATTAGTATTGCTGCTTTCACTGGCCTGGGCTCCCTCGGGGGTCCCCTCTGCACCTGGCTGACTTCAGCCTTGCTGTCACTTTGTCTGGAAAGGCTGTGTCCTGCCTCCAGGGGTACACTTCCCCATGGCCGAGGGTACATCCTCTTTTGAGCAGTGTTCATACTTAGGACAACTTTTTTTTGTTGTCTTTTAATTTTCTCTAATTAAAAAAAAATTTTTTTAATGTTTATTTTTGAGGGAGAGAAAGAGAGAGCTCGAGCGGCGTGGGGGGTGGGGGTTGGGGGGAGACAGGCAGAGAGGGAGGGAGACACAGAATCCGAAGCAGAACAGGCTCTGAACTATCAGCACAGAGCCCAACATGGGACTCAGTCCCACCAACGGGGAGATCATGACCTGAGCCGAAGTCCACGCACACAACTGAACCACCTAGGCACGCCATGAATCCCTTTTTTTTTAATCTCTGCTTTTCATGGGGCTTAACTGAGTCCTTGGCATTTTGATTTAGCTGTTGAATGACTAGCCAATCTTCTTCCCTTCTTACACACGTACACCTTGCAGAATAAATAAATTAAAATACATACAATTACTATTTCCCCAGCTGTCTAACCTCTTGTATTAAGACTTTTCCACATTTTATTCTGAAGATACTCTTCTGGGTTCATGGGATGTAATAGTGTATAGTTTTTCTTGAGGGCTATTAGGTTGGATGAAGAGCTGGGGGTGAAACAATCAGATGGTTTTTCCTGTTTTCATGTCCACACTTAAATTGTGTGTGTGCATCCCCTGCTTGGAACACATCTGGACAGATTTACAACGATATACCTTTTAAATGACTTAATTTTCCAAGGGAAAATTAAACAAAAATGTAATACATGTTGTTTACCACCAGAATTTAGCTATTTTAAATTATTCTGAACAGTTAATCTTGGACTTACACTAAGTGTTTTAAACCTAGATGATTTGGCCCCTGAAGATTTAGTATTTTCTAGATGTATTTTCAAAGTTGCATTAGCCACGATATGTTTGAAAATATCCTGAGGACTCCAAGTAAAGTGAACATGAATCTGAATTGAAGAGAAACATCAAAAAGCTGAAAAAGCCAATTTTGACTTCTTAACATTAAAGTGTATTCATTCAAAGCCCAGTCAGGGCTTTATAAGAAAGTAAAGACAGATGTAGGCCCCCAAGGACTTTATTTAAAAAATGTGAAAAATGTGAAAAACATCTAGTCATGACTCTATATCAAACAACAACAACAAAATCATGATTTATTTGACACCAGAGATTCAACAAATTGATTCTTGACGTCTTTCCCGGGACGTGGTACCTTTGGATAGAGGGGAAGTATTCATCCTGTGTTTTCTTTTCCTGTGGAATGAGTTCTTTCCAATATTCTGACAGCTTTGGGTTTGGAAGCTCCCCAGATGTGCCTCCAACAAAGCCTGGTCATTTTAAGGAATTTTGGTAGCTTTCTGGAACAAAGTCCACAATGCTACCACATTTGTCCAAACTTAATCTCCTGACCAGAAGAGGGAATGGGTTATAGAACAGAGAAGTCAGGCTGAGGCACAGCTAGATTGGAATCTTGCCTTTACTAATAACCAGAAAAGTGATCTTTTTTTTTTTAAGTTTATTTATTTTGAGAGAGAGAGAGAGAGATAGAGAGAGAGAGAGAATCCCAAGATGGCTCTGTGCTGTCAGCACAGAGCCCAACTGGGACTTGATCTCACGAACTATGAGATCAAGATTCAGAAGTGCAACTGACTGAGCCACCCAGGCGCCCCGAACCAGCAAAGTGATCTTTGCTCAGTCATTTGCCTAGAACCCACTTTCCTCACCTGGATTATGGAGATTATATTATCTATTGTAAGCACAACCTGGCCCCTAGTAAATGTTCAATGAAGTGCAACTAATCATTACTAAGCAGTGTATATTTCTCAAGCACAATAATCAAGTGATCTTTTGGGAAAGTTAATTGCGACCAAGACTCAGATAAATCAGGGAACTATGCACAGCCAATGTGACTTTTAATACAGAAGATCCACAAAAGACTGCACACATCTTTCCTTTTTCACTTACTTAATCTTTGTAATCTGAGGCCTGTGTCCATCTTCCCCCATGAAAATCTAAGCCCTTTGCTGGCAAATACCACGTTTGTTCGGTTCATCATCAGATTCCTAGCACCTTGAACAGTACCTGGCACACAACAAAACTCAGGAAACAGTCGATGGTTTCCCCAGGGGATTAGTGATCATATCGGAAGCCAGTTCTTCATCATGCATTTGTTCATTCAACATTCAAAGATAAATACACTTAGTACCGACATGTGCACTGTATATATGGGGTGGAGGGTGATGACAAAATATGGATGAATTTTATATCGAGGGTCCCGTGCCACCTTGGACCCATCCCCACTATCTCAGCCTTTTGTTACTTCATCTCATGGAGCCATTTCGTCAGCTGACACCCCCTCCCCAGCAACTTCCCCTCTTTATCCATCTTGTCTCCTTCTGTGCTCATTAGACTCCAGAGTTTGTTCTTTCTACCAAACTTTTTTAAATTTTTTCACATTTTATTTATTTTTGAGAGAGAGAGAGACAGAGCACAAGCGGGGGAGAGGCAGAGAGAGAGGGAGACACAGGATCTGAAGCAGGCTCCAGGCCCTGAGCTGTCAGCACAGAGCCCAGCGCGGGGCTCGAACTCACGAACTGTGAGATCATGACCCGAGCTGAGGTCAGACGCTCAACCAACGGAGCCCCCCAGGGACCCCTCCACCAAACTTTTGAATCCATCCTAAGTAAGTTATGTTGCCCTCTGTTTTTCCTTCATTCCTTCTTGGAAATTTCCAACCCCAGATGAACCTGTTCTCCCACTTCTTCTTGCCCACACTTGGGCACTGAGCACTGTTGGAGGAACCCATACAGCGGCCAGATGGGTGCAATTAGATTGTGGTCACGTCACTTGTATCTGGCAAAGCTGGAGAGATTTCTCAGAAAGCTCACTTTTACTCTCTTCCTAAACCTCTGATCTTTTCCATCTCTCTCACTTTGAGCTAATGAAATTCTCAATTTATTGAGAAATCGGAGCCTTTGAGTTGCCTTGACTTCATCTTAGCGCATCTCTTCCTTCTCTGTTCTTACAGTTAGAGTGGAGGAAGGATTCTCCCTCCCTCCTGAGACCAAACTGTGCCTGTACCCGGATCTCACCCTTGCATGCTTTCTCAGGTGCCTTGAGATATCAGTTATTGCCTCTCTGTTGGGCATCTTCAAGCTCCCCTTCCCCGTGGGTCCTCTCCATAAGCCTTCTCCATATTAAGAAATCCTGCCTTGGCCCCCAAGTGCCTTCCAGCCACCTTCCTCTCTCACCTTCACAGTCAAGCTCCTTGGAGGAGTCTCTCTCTCTTCACTCATTGTCTCCTCTGTCCTCTCCTATTTACCCTCCACCTACTCCACCTGACTCCTGCACCACTACTCTACAGACATTTAATCACCAACGTCAAGGTCACGAAATCCAGAGCTTTCTTGTCAATCCTTGTGTGACCTGCTCCACCGGTCCATTCAGCAGAAGGGAACACGCTTGGCTTCCACAGCACCATTTTCTGCCAGTTTTCTTCCTGCCTCAAGGGCCCCTCCTTGAAGTTTGTTTTACCAGCTCTGCTCACCTACTCCCCCAGACATTAAATGTTGGTTCTGTGTCTTCTTCTCTTCTCGTTACATGCTGCCAAATGCCTTCCTTCAATCATATGGCACACCTAACTGTTTCTGCTGAGCACCAGATACGCCTCTCCAGCAGCCTGCTCAAGTGCCTGAGCCTTTCTCTAAACGTAGTCATCTAAAACTGAGCTCATAAGCTTTCTCCACACCTGGTCATCCTCCTGTATCCTTCAGTTCAGTGAATGGCACTAATTCTACCCACTTGCCCTTGATCAAAGGCCTGGAATCACCTTGGAAACTTCCCTTTCATTTCCACATCCAATCAACTACTATTGGATGCCCCAATGACACTGCTATTTAGTTATTTCTTGATAACTTTTAGTTATTTCTTCTTTCCACCATGGCAGCAATGACTCTAGTCTTTGCATGGACTACAGCATAATCCTGTAACCTAGCTTTTCTGTACCCAATCTTGAACCTGACCTCAGTCTTCCACACAGCAGTCAGACCTTTCAAAGAAGCACATCTGGTTCTGTCACATTCCTGCTTTAAGCCCTTCATTAGAGCAATTCTGTTGCTCTTAGAATTAAGTTGAAACTTCTGATATGGCCCACAAGGCCATGCATAAGGTGACCTCTGTCTTTCTCTCCTATTTCGTTTCACTTCAGTCTCTTGTTATTCACACTCCAGGTTCTTTGGACCCTTTCTGATGCCCAGATGTGCCAATCTTCTTTCTTCTTGCCTGGGTCTTTGCCCATTTGGGTCCTCCTGCCTGTCATGCACATATTCCAAGACCTCCGGTCCAATCTTCAGACCCAGGCCTGTCAGGTCCTCTCAGTCCCTGCCCTACACTAGGCCCAGTTATACACCCTCACTGAAGCCCTCAGCAGCAACAGAACAATCACCTCAGTCATTATGTTGTGTTCATGTCCCTCACTCAGCTAAAGGCTTGGCAGAGATGTGTCTGTTTATTCATCAGTGTTTTCCTAGGACCCAGCACAGCGCCCAGTACACACAGACCCTCCATCAGTGTCTGAGTGTGAGTGTGGTGCTGGGCACTGAGCACAGAGTGGGTCAGAAGTCAGGCCCCTGGACTCATGAGAACTGCGACTCCAGGAACAAGGTCATGGAACTTGAGAGACAAAAGGACCTTAGTAACCTTAGTAGCCATTATGCTTCAGTGCCTTCTTCTTAACAAATGAAGAAACTGAGCATCCTAGAAGGTAGATGGCTGGTCCGGAGTGACAGCAGGTGAGGGGCAGTGTGAGCCTTAGACCCTGGCCTCTTGGTCCCCGACACTTGGGCTGTGGTTCTGCCCAGGTGCTCTGACGTGTGTCTGATGGGACACACACCAAAGAGCACTCTCGTCCTCCTGGAGGTAGTGGCTTCAGGGAAGAGAGATTTGATGTTGACTTTTTTTTTCTTTAGCTTTTTGAGTACTTGACTTACAAATCTGATTTCTAAAGTTAAGACTCATCACAGGAATAAAAGTTATACGCTTTTCCAGAGGGGGCACTGATTTCTTGCTAGGACTGCTTTGAATTGAAACTAATTGAAATTTCACATCGATTTCGGTTAGCTTTGTGGACATCAGAAAGGGAAAACATTACACTGGGCTGCTTTGAAAGAAGTCCCTCAATGGCCCCTCATCCTGCAAGTGGACGTTGACCACTGCCAGGGATGACCCGAGATGATGCTGTCTAGGGTTTCTTCCGGGTCTCCCCTTATGCCTGCTCCATTCGCGTTGGGGAACCCATGTGATTAGAAGGCCCACTAGATGGCAGGTTTCAGCCGTGTTACGCTTCTAATCCTTTCGCCAGTAAAACAAACCTTTCAAAGGAGGACCGGTTGGGTAAAATAATTACACCCTTGTGCTGATAGTTCTCTCCTTCTCTTAGAATACTCGGTGGTGAGTTTCAAGTTCTATTTTCAGCAGTCTAGAATTCAGTTTCCCAAAACACACAGATAAAAAAGGGGTGGGCATTTGTTAGTTCCTGTGCCCCTCCGGGATAAATTCACTGGTCGGGCTGAGTCTTCTCAGAGCACTGGGCACTTGAATGGCTTAGGTGGTCCTTCGGAGGCTAACAGTAATGTGCTGAAGATTCTGTATGTTTAGGTGCTGAAATGGATTCAGATTGTAATTTCAGATTTAGTCCATCCCAGATCACATAGATCTCCACTCTTTTGAGATCAGAAACAGCAAGGATATTTTTCTGAGTATATTTGTTATTATTTATTGAGTGTTCTATTTCATTTTTTGTTTTTAATGTCTATTTATTTTTGAGAGGGAGAGGGGGGGGGGCAGAGAGGGAGACAGTATCTGAAGTAGGCTGCAGGCTCTGAGCTGTCAGCATAGAGCCCGACGCAGAGCTTGAACTAACGAACCACGAGACCATGACCTGAGCTGAAGTCTGAGGGTTAACCTACCAGGTCACCCAGGTGCCCTGGAATGTTCTGTTTCATGATTCCTTTGCCCATCACCCCTCCTGCTTTCCCACTGTTTGTCCATCTTTCCAGGGCAACCCTCCCTTAATTTTGTTTGTTCTTCTTTTCCCTCAATAATAATATATAATAATAAATAATATTATTTATTTTTATTATTTATTCTATAATATATATTTATATGTATGTAATATATATTTATTATTATTATTATTGTTGTTGTTTTAGCATCTCTGATGTTCGTGGTCCTGTGCTGCTAGGTAGATGCTGGAGATACAATGATGACCAGGATAGACACAACATCTGCACTGTAGAGCTTTTAATCCTAGGGAAAGACACTATTAAACAAGCAAATAAAAAAATTTTTTTTAACATTTATTCCTTTTTTGAGAGACAGAGACCAGTGTGAATGGGGGAGGGGCAGAGAGAGAGGGAGACACAGAATCCGAAGCAGGCTCCAGGCTCCCAGCTGTCAGCACAGAGCCCGATGCAGGGCTCTAACTCACAGACCGTGAGATCATGACCTGAGCCAAAGTCGGACGCTTAACCAACTGAGCCACCCAGGTGCACCTAAGCAAGCAATTTTAATACATCACCGCGTGAGTGCCTTTTTAGCGGAAGCACAGGGTCAGAGAGGAGAAAACTCAAGGGAATACCTGAAGCCTGAGAGTTGACCAGGTGCAGAAGGGGATGGGAAAGAATGTAAGAAAATTCCGGAGAGAACAGTAGGGGGAGCTGCCTAGAGCTGAGAGAGTATAGCGCCTGGGGCATTGAGGGTGTTGGGAAGACAGGGTGGCTCCAGGCCTGGGAGGAGAAAGAAGGTGACCGAGGAGAGATGACGCTGGAAGGTAAGCAGGAGTTGGCCCACAGAGGGCCTTGTCAGCTGTGCTGAGGCACTTAGAGTGAAATGGAAGGGCCTGGCGAGTTGTTGACCTAAAGCCTTCACTAATCGATACACAGAGAAAGTACAGAGGGTTCTGAGCACCACAGCGTGAGGGTTATTACTTCTCACTGCCTTTGGGAGAAAGACAAGGTCAGTTCCCAGTCACAGGTGTACCCGCTCTTCCTCCGTGCACCTCGCCCATTCTCCGCAAACTGAGGTCTACAGACATTCTTGGACCTAATGTTTCTTTGCAAATTAAAAAAAAAAAAAAAATGCTTTTATTCTATTGATAATATAAAAAACGTTAATATAAGAGTATTTTGGATCATCTGATCATCCTCTATTGGGCAATCAAATAATCCACTTCCGTCTTCTCTGGAAACATTTTATTCCTTCAGTCTCTTCATAATAGACTTTCAGAGTTTAGAGCAGGGGGAATCTTGGCACAGTGGTGAGCCAGGGAAGAAAATAAGAAACTTAAGACAGAGGGCCCAGATGATGGTTTAAATTATAAATCGATGTTGGGTAAGAACAGACAGATGTTGTAGATTAAAGCTGGCTTGTTAACATCGTCACAGCCGTGAAAACAAGCTGGGCTGATCTGATCATAAAAAAACCCTGACCCTCCTAGAAAATCAGGGCCCAGGCATTGTCTTTCAGGACGTTTCTGTGTGTCTGGTCGGATGTTAGCATTTTCCAGTCAAGAACTTGAAGTTCGGAGGAGTGGGTGGGGCACAGGCGATCTCTTTGGTGGCTGGTTCCTATGAAAACAATAAATAGCTTCCAGAGAGAGGGGAGGGCATCTGTTCTCACGGGGCTCACTCCACCCACCGACAACACAAAGGGAGGGCGGCCGAAGAAGCAGACAGCTGGCGCCCGGCCAACCTAATCCTTTACAGCCTCACGAAGGAGTGTGGTCTGGAGGACATTTTAAAAAGAGAGAAGGATGTTAAGATGTGTTGATGAACAGAAGAATCCCGCTGTTGAGAGAGAATCGGCACAGATTTTGGTAAATATTGTGAATCACATTGTGGTGTTGTACTGAGCCAGATGTCTTTTTTTCCCCCTTCGGTTTATTTTCTGCCGGTCAAATAAACATAGTTGTGAAATTGACCGTCTTAACCATGTTCAAATACACAGTTCAGAGACAGCAAGTGCTTTCATATGGCTGTGCACGTTTCTTTTTAATTCAAGCTCAATTTCCTTTGAAGCTCATTTTGCCTTATTTTTGGAGCAGAACAAATGATGAGGTTTCACGAAAATTCTGGCACCCTCCTTTGGCTTTTGGACTTACCTAGGAGTGCTGTTTGGGTCCCATGTGTGGTGGGAACAGCCGAACTCCAATACTTGCCTTCAAGTGGGTTTCTACCCCCAAACACAGCTGAATGAAAAGTAAATAGCTTATCCACCCCTAAAGGTACAGCTCTCTCTTCCCAGACTCCGTGGTACCGGTGCCAGGCCTTCCAACATCCCCCAGGGATGGATGGGGCGGGGGTGGGGCAGTGGCAGGATACAAGACTTCCCCGGGTGTACTAGATGTCCTGACAATGTTCACGTTGCAGAAAAACAGCTCTGTTCCTGTCAGGACATGGGTGGGGGAGGGCAATCATAGAAGCAGCCACAATGTGGGGCCGTTGGGATACAATGAAGTCATGCAAGTAAAGCTTGAATCAGTAAAGATGAGCTATTTTTGTTCAGAAGACTGCACCCAAAGAGGTAAATCACAGGAAAACAGCCAGTTGTTTCAGGAGTGTTTTTTTTTTTTTAATTGTTGTGGGCATATAGCTCAGTCTTGTGCCAACTCTAGATGTCCGTGATGCGGTGGAGTGCTTACTGATAGTCAGACTCAGGGTCCTGAATACTTGAAGATCCAGGAACCTCCAGTCTACTAGGCAGGGAAATGGGTTGGCGTGCATTACACAGCCTTGTGTGAAAGGAAAAGTGAACTAGGCTTGGAGGCTAATTTATAAATAAAGCAGAAAAATGTTTCTTGTTCTTGTTTAAAAAGAATTATTAACCAAAACATTTCATTGCTTGAGCCTCCTGAAGGTTGGGTTCTGTGATCCCAGATGTATTGCACAGCATTAAAATATAGTAAGATGACAATAAAGTCAAATTAATGCATCAAACCAAAGACACTAAAGGAATATCACAGCACTATACGTGATGATAATGTTGGAGACTATCGTAAAATGGGACATTATTTATAGGATAACATTAGGTGATTGCCTGTATTTTACAAACAAAACCCTGCTTTAAAAAATATGTACACCCACCATAAAAAAAGATGTGTATGTGTGTGAGATACAAGATTTAATGTGCAAAAATGAAAATGCTAACATAGCCTCATCGTCTTCTGACAAATATTTAAATACGCAAAATGTAAATAAGACCATTTTGAAAGGTATGTCGGAAGAGGAAGCAAGAAAAGAGGACTAAGGGATAAGCTATAAAGTGGGAATTTTTTTTAGTGTTTATTTTATTTTTGAGAGAGAGAGAGAGAGAGCGTGAGTGAGGGAGGGACAGAGAGAGAGGGAGACACAGAATCCAAAGCAGGCTCCAGGCTCTAAGCTGTCAGCACAGAGCCTGATGTGGGGCACGAACCCACGAACTGTGAGATCATGACCTGAGCTGAACCAACAGAGCCACCCAGGTGCCCCTAAAATGGGAATTTTTATGTTTGCTTGTGTATAACTGTATAGAATGGCACATTATAAAAACCAGCTAAACAGATTTTAGAGCTTTGTCTCCAGGTTCTGGGCTCTGCTTCCCTTCACAGCAATCTCCCCTACCATGGCAGCCGGCTGCAGGTGGGCAGGGGTAAAGTCACTGCCCTAGGGAATCCACCCAGAACCTCGGCTGTCACCTCCCATCATCCTACATTCCGAAACATTCCTTCTGTCCTGGGGCCTTGAGATTCTATTCCCTCTCCTTGTTTGACTGTGCATACACCCTTTGTTCAGGTTGTCTTTTGGGCTTGACCTTGACTTTGCCCTGGATTCTGCCTTTCAGATCCTACTGAATAATGCCTTAATCCCAACCTCGCCCTACCTCTTAGTAGCCAGGTTCCGTCAATGCCTCACTTGCCTCAAAGGAGAGCTCATATGGCACAAGCTCACACTTGCCCCTTAGAACCTTGCTTTACTTTATGAACTTGACATGGTAGCTGGGACAAAGCAAGACGTGGGATCCTATGTACCAACCAAAACTGATATGAGAGAATATGCCCTCATACATTTGTTTACATAGGTGGCTCATGAAATGGTACAAGATATGCTATCAGCTGGTGGCCGTCCTGGGGGAAGGGGCAGGGGGGCACAACCATATGTATACAAGCAGGAGGGGTGACCAGGGCAACTGTGTCACAGCTTGAGACTAATAGGTGTTCGGCTGAGCAGAGTGCATGTCAGACAGAATTACCGGTAGCCTATTTTATATAGAGAGACAGTTCACTATGTCAGGAAGGCATATGCGAAAACAAAACAGAAGCGGTCCAGACCACAGCAGTTTTTGAACTAGTGGAATAAATGACATACGTACCGTATATAATCACAGAGCACCTATGGACACCTGGTGGTCCAGGGTGAGTGAGTGGGGGCTGATGGGAAGGGGAGAAGATAGCTATCAGCAAGGGCTAGAGAAGAAGATCAATTCATTGAGGGATTGATTATTTGATTGCAGGAGACTGGCCTTAAGCATAAGATGGAGGGACGGGGAAAGAAATGTGTAAAACCTCCCAAGGGATAAGCCTGTGCCATCAGCTTCGGGAACCACTGATTCAGCCGGGACCCTACATTTTATAAACGAATAGATTCGACCCACAGAGGTGAAGGGGTGTCTCAAGTCAGTGCAGCTTTTAGTAAAAGTAAATGCGGCTTGAGTCTAATTCCCAGAGCCCTTCTGGTCTCAAGAAGGCAGTCTGCTTCTTCAGGCTTGTTCAGATTTATCATCCAAGTGGCATTAGTGTCAGTGGGCACCTTGAAGTGTTAGCAAGGTGGGAGGTTGTGTGGATCTCTCTCTGCTGCGCGTTCCTTGCGGAGGGTGTGAACGGAGCCTGGCCCGTGGGTGCTGCATTCACTATTATAACTTGACCATAATACGCTCGCTGTGGCCGTAGGCCAGCGGATTAGTAACCACAGCTTGTTTTCCTCGCAAGGCTGGTGGAGGCTGGCTCCATTGTCTTCTGCCAGCTCCTCTTCCAGGGTCTGTTCTCCCCTGAAGATGTGGCCTTGAGGATTCAGCTGAGCAGAGCTGGGGGATCTTTTCTTCATGTTACTCAGAGAAGTGCTCATGGGCTTGCTCTCCCTAGTATAATTAGAATTGCCAGAAAGGCAGTAATGTGAATTGTTAACATGAATGACCCCTGTCCCTCAGAATCCTATGGTTGCCAAGTCTGAGAGATGACCTGGTCTGAATCACATGACAATGATTTTTTATTTCTATGCGCTTCTCCACGGGGAGTGCACATCTGCTAAGTTTCTCTCTTACCATCACCCGTAAACTTCCTCTCAGTCACACATTTGGTCAGCCCTTGGTTATGTATTAGAAATAATAGACACAGGTTTCCTTTCTAGTGCACAGTGGGAAGCATGCCAAGGGATTCCGTTCCCAGCTCTGACTCTAACTGGCTGTGTGACCTTGGGTGAGTCACTTGATCTCTGTAAAATGAGGGATCCAAGCAGATGATTTCGTTTTCGTTTTTGTTTTGTTGTTGTTGTTGAAACACTTTTATTTTGATTAAATGAGAATTATTCAGGAAATAACACTGTAGTTAGGATTAGACAGATTGGTTTCATATTCTGACATGTTCTCTAACTAGCTCTGTGACCTTGAACAAGGGATTTAAGCTTTCTTTCTTTTTTTAATTTACATCTAAGTTAGTTAGCATATAGTGCAACAATGATTTCAGGAGTAGATTCCTTAATGCCCCTTATCCATTTAGCCCGCCCCCCCCACCCCCTCTAGCAACCCTCTGTTTGTTCTCCATATTTAAGAGTCTCTTATGTTTTGTCCCCCTCCCTGTTTTTATATTATTTTTGCTTCCCTTCCTTTATATTCATCTGTTTTGTATCTTAACGTCCTCATATGAGTGAAGTCATATGAAATTTGTCTTTCTCTGACTGACTAATGTCACTCGGATGATACCCTTTAGTTCCATCCACAGAGTTGCAAATAGCAAGAATTCATTCTTTTTGATTGCCAAATAATACTCCATTCTATATATATATACCACATCTTCTTTCTCCATTCATCCATCAATGGACATTTGGGCTGTTTCCATACTTTGGCTATTGTTGATAGTGCTGCTATAAACATGGGGTGCATGTATCCCTTTGAAACAGCACAACTGTATCCCTTGGAGAAATACCTAATAGTGCAATTGCTGGGTCATAGGGTAGTTCTATTTTTAATTTTTTGAGGAACTTCCATACTGTTTTCCAGAGTGGCTGCACCAGCTTGCATTCCCACCAGCAATGCAAAAGAGATCCTTTCTCCACATCCTCGCCAACATCTGCTGTTGCCTGAGTTGTCAATGTTAGCCATTCTGACAGGCGTCAGGTGGTATCTCATTGTGGTTTTGATTTGTATTTCCCGGATGATGAGTAATGTTGAGCATTTTTGTCATGTGTCGGTTGGCCATCTGGATGTCTTCTTTGGAGAAGTGTCTATTCATGTCTTTTGCCCATTTCTTCACTGGATTATTGGTTTTTTGGGTGTTGAGTTTGGTAAGTTCTTTATAGATTTTGGATACTAAACCTTTATCTGATATGTTGTTTGCAAATATCTTCTCCCATTCTGTCTGTTGCCTTTTAGTTTTGCTGATTGTTTCCTTCGCTGTGCAGAAGCTTTTTATTTTGATGAGATCCCAATAGTTCATGTTCGCTTTTGTTTCCCTTGCCTCTGGAGACATGTTGAGTAAGAAGTTGCTGCGGTCAAGGTCAAAGAGATTTTTGCCTGCTTTCTCCTCGAGGATTTTGATGGCTTCCTGTCTTACATTGAGGTCTTTCATCCATTTTGAGTTTATTTTTGTGTATGCTGTAAGAAAGTGGTCCAGGTTCATTTTCCTGCATGTTACTGTCCAGTTTTCCCAGCACACTTGCTGAAGAGACTGTCTTTATTCCACTGGATATTCTTTCCTGCTTTGTCAAAGATGAGTTGGCCATACGTTTGTGGGTCCATTTCTGAATTCTCTATTCTGTTCCATTGATCTGAGTGTTCTTGTGCTAGTACCATAACTGTCTTGATGATTACAGCTTTGTAATACAGCTCGAAGTCCGGGATTGTGATGCCTCCTGCTTTGGTTTTCTTTTTCAAGATTGCTTTGGCTATTTGGGGTCTTTTCTGGTTCCATACAAATTTAGGATTGTTTGTTCTAGCTCTGTGAAGAATGCTGGTGTTATTTTGATAGGGATCGCATTGAATATGTAGATTGCTTTGGGTAATATTGGCATTTTAACAATATTTGTTCTTCCTGTCCAGGAGCTTGGAATATTTTTCCATTTTTTGGTGTCTTCTTCAATTTCTTTCATAAGCTTTCTATAGTTTTCAATGTATAGATTTTTCACCTCTTTGTTTAGATTTATTCCTAGGTATTTTATGGTTTTTGATGCAATTGTAAATGAGTCAATTCCTTGATTTCTCTTTCTTTTGCTTCATTGTTTGTGTATAGGAATGCAACGGATTTCTGTGCATTGATTTTATATCCCAAGCAGATGATTTCTAAAGTCCCTTCAAGTTCAAAAATAACTCTTAGAACTTGTACTTAATTCAAGTTAGATGGCATGGGGCCAGTGAGTATGAACCTTCAACTCCATTTCGCTCACTGAATTCTCTTCTCTTCTGTACAGTCACCTATGACTCTTGTCCACATAGCATTATGCCAAGCAGAAGGCTGTGGTATAGACAAGCATAAGACAAGGTTTCTGTTTGGGAAGGGATCATTTCACTAGCAAAATATAATAGGGAGTTCAAAGTTGCAAACTGCAAAGCATTACGTGATAAAGGCATTCAGCGTAGGGTGTGAGAAGCTTAGATCAGTGTGTACTGGGCCATACCAATAGCATCTAACATTTGTGAGCGATTATGCTGTGCTAGCATCCTTCTGGTACCTTGTATGTACATTTACTAATTTAATTCTCATAACCCTAGAGACTGTTATTATCTCCATGTCTCAGATGAGGAAACTGAGTACGGCAAGATTAGATAACTTGTTCATGGTCACTGAACTGTTGTCGGGTAACTGGGGACATCGCGGGGGTTGAGGCTTGACCCAGCCAGACCCAGACAAGTGCCAAAGCTTCTTGGTCTTGTCACAAGAGTGAATTCAAGGACAGACATGTAGCATAGCAGCTGAATAACACAAATGGGAAAATTTATTAAAGTGAAAAGCATGCTCAAGATATGAGAGCAGGCCAGCTCAAGAGAGAGAGCACTGCGCCCCCAGGGTTTGGGTTTCTATCTTTTATCAGCAGTTGTTAACTAGGGGGCAAAATATTTATTACTTGGGGCTGGGAAGCAGGATTTTTGCTTCTTCCTAATTTTCTTCCTAATTTGGTTGGGCGTTTTCTGTCATGGCATCTGCCATCTTGGGCCTTTCTGGTTCCATCTGGCTTCTTGTGGAGTGCTGTGAGGACAGGCCTCTGACCTTGTGGATAGATGACCATGATTTCCTCTTTGCTGACCTGCAGGTATCCTGTTGAAGCCTAACTGTCTAATCTAACAGAGCCAGTAGTAAGTGGTGGAGACAGGAGTTGAACAAAGGAATATGACTCCTGAATGCATGCTCTTAACCAACTATTAAAGAACAAAACTTCAGGCAGCCTTTTATAGGCAGAAATGGGATGGGACAAGGAAGTTATAAGCAAAAGAAAAGAAAGTATTGTTTTAGACTAGGTCACTTTCCTTTAGGGGGAATGGCAGAAGGTCTTATCATACAGATGACCTTTCTAGTGCCTATCAGGAAATTCCAGATTCACTGGTTTAAAATTCCACTCCGGAGAAGAGGCTAAAACTGCAGTTAGGTTAGGTATTAAGTCTTGGTGGGACCTAACATAAGTGACTCCATTTTGAGCCTATTGTTTCTTTTTAACATTTACCCCCTTTTGATTGAACTCAGCCTGAGAGACGTGGTAAAGATTTAAGGCACCAGCACCACTCACAACGACCAATTTGTGGTTCTCAAAACTTTCCTTGATCCTGTTTTTTGCTGAATCACTGTGGTATTCACAGGTCATGACTTCAGGCTCACAGTTTTTTAGTCAGTCATTTTCTTCGTTCCTTTTTTGACATTCCAGTTTCAGGGAGACATTTGTTTGGTGGTTAGTGACTGCAAACATGCATTTAAAGCCTCCAAGAGACTACAGTGTGTCAGAGATTCTTATAATAAGTGTAAGAAGGATAATTTCCAAAAATGTTTGGAGTGCACTTTGGAGTCTTGGTCCCCAAGACCCAAACCAAAGAGAGACTCCTGTAAAAGGAGTCCCCCTTTCAAGGCTTGTAGCTTGCCCAGTGACCATACGTAACTGAGTTTCAGCTTCCCCAGAAATGTTAATCTAGGTACTGCAGGTGCTGTTGGCCACAGCACGGACACCTTATTGCTCATCTGAACGATAATTATGTTACCAAGAATAACTTTGGCCGGTGGTGCCTGGGTGGTTTAGTCGGTTAAGCATCTGACTTCGGCTCAGGTCATGATCTCATGGTTCGTGAGTTTGAGCCCCACATGGGGCTCTCTGCTGTCAGGGTAGAGCCCGCTTCAGATTCTCTGTCCCCCTCTCTCTCTACACTTGCCCCACTCACACTCTCTCTCTCAAAACTAAATATACATTAAAAAAAAAAAGGATGACTTTGGCTAGAGAGTGTAAGGATCTTTGCTGGGTCGTTAGTGTCTTGGCAATGGAATCTGAAGTGTCTCCAAGACTTAAGGAGAGATTTCTAATCGTATTCTCATTTGTACTTATTCCTATACCAGGGGTCAATTAAGTTTTTAGTGAATATGATAGAAGAGACAGATAGAAGACAATCTCCTATCCTGAAATAAAAGGGCATCCTATGTGTTCACAAAGATGGGCTAGTAAGATCTCCTAATCATTGGGGGCAAATCTGATTTGGATAATCATGGGAATGTGGAGGTACAAATGTACTAAGATTCACATGTTCAAATGTGTCTGATTTGGTACATATTGCTGAGGTGGTCAATTGTAGTTTACAGTGACATTGGGAATAGAGAAAGTGGTCATAGGGAGGATCAGGGGATCTCCTACACCCTGACAGATTTAGCCGTCTGAAAGATTACCCTTTTAGGAGTGGCCTGGGAGATACAGATGAGGGCATTATCTTTCTAGGCCAATGCGAGAGTAAAGAAAAGAAAAAGGAGAAAG
Source organism: Panthera uncia (assembly GCF_023721935.1). NCBI lineage: Eukaryota > Metazoa > Chordata > Mammalia > Carnivora > Felidae > Panthera > Panthera uncia. The sequence goes on from NC_064811.1 coordinate 180,280,978, forward strand.
GTTTCTTGTTTAGTTAAAGTATGAAGTCTTGATTGGTGCCTTGGGTGGATGTAGTCTACTTCGATGTCAGTTACTTCTCTTCCTTGTCAGTTTGATTCATAATGTCTGTACAGGGCCAATAACAGCTGGAGCCTTCTTTAGCTGTAAGATGTGAATCCGAGGCTCAGTTGCCTTCTCATTTTTCAGCAGTTTTAGTGGTCAGGAGCACTTGATAATGTCACTTTCAACAAAGCTCAAAGACTGTCTTCCTCTGCTAACACTTCCAGAATACCCAGTCATCAGGCTCTAGACTGTGCCCAACAGGATCCTCTGAATTGGGATCCAGGAACGTTTCTTTAAATATGTTGATGATAAGCTTGAACATGACACATTAAAGACTTATAGTAGCTGGTCATACTAGTGTGAGAGAACAAGGGACCAGAAATTATAAACCACTAGATGTTGGTCTGCTCATGACTATCTTGTATGGAGTGAGCTTATATTTCCAGAGGATGTTCTTTGAATTGTCAGCAAGACCAAAGACAATACCATAAGTCAGGGGAGTCTAGTGTTTTGGAAAGTTTAGAAACTTCAAGTTTGAGAATCCCATTAGTTCTCTTGACCTTGCCTGATGATTGAAGATTATAGAGACAGTGATACTTCCAAGAGGATTATAGAGACAATGATAATTCCAAGAAGTTTACAAGGTTTTGCTTCAGGCTGGTATGATTTGCCCAATAAAGTGGGTGCCTCGATTACTGGAGGTTGTGGAAAGTATACCTTAAGTGGAAAACACATTTTCGAATAGTTTCTTTACTATTGTGAGGGCATCAGTTTTGCAGCAGTGGAAGGCTTCAATCCATCTGGAAAACACACCTACGATAACAACATATTGACAAGCCATACTAAGTGTCAATTGAATGAAGTCCAGTTGAAGCTATCAGAGGACACAAAGGGAGGAAGTCTGAAGCCTCTATAGGGAAAAATAGTTTTTCCAGGATCATGGACCTTTCAGGTCAGATAATGCTGGCAGAGTGTTGTCGTAATTTTATAGACATCTCCATACTAGTGTCGATTCATAATTTGAGTCATCTTCTATGTACTCTGGTGAGTGAAGAAATGCAGAAACTGAAAAATGGGGCTTGCCAGGGAGCCAGGAAGTACCAAGCAACCATCTTGGGTTTCCCATAGTCCCACCTGGTCATTTATTTAACAGTTATTGTTGATCCATTTTAATTTCTTTGGTTTAGGAGCAGACTGTTGGCAGGTGACAAGGATATCAGGAAGGCAAAACTCAGCAATGGAGGGTCATTGTTTGCAAAGGCAGAATGGACTTGATCTACATGTGCTATACAATCTTTAGAGATTCTGTTGGTGCTGTCTTTGCATGAAAATCAGCTAGGGAACTTCCCTGATACTAAGGTTCAGTCCTTTTAGCATAAGGCTCAATTTTGATGATAACGATTTCAGAAAGTAAGAAGATTATTTACTTATTGCTCATCTTTGGGGTCCTTGGGGAAATGTAAGAAAACCCCTTTGTTGCTATAACATCCCCACCTGATGAACAACCCCAAAGGCATATAGGCTCTCACTGTAAATATTAACAGTCTGTCCTTCCAATAATCAGCATGCTTGGGTAAGAACTTGGAACCCTGCTTGTTGGGTGGTTTTAGCTTGTAGATTTATTTTTCCTTTTGGGTAGGTCATGTTGGGTTGTAATGCATAACCAGCTTGAAAATTCCCTTTTTCATTCCGATCTTGAAACAAACAAGATTAGACCAGAATTAGAGCTATATCTCATAAATAAGCAGTCACAAAATGGGACATTGTTACTTGTAGTCAGTCACGGGGCTTGCCTTCATCAAGAATAGGTAGTAACCTAGCAGGATTAAGGATGTGCAACACCTAGAGTAGGTGTGAAAGCAGAGGGATCTACTTACAGAGAAATATTGAATCAATTCAGAGTTAAGACTTTGGACAGCATGTGGAGTTTGCAAATAAACATCACTTCCTGGGGTCAAATCTTCTGAGTCCTCCACTAACTTTGCAGCTGTGCCTATATAGCCTTAAGACAACAGGGATAGGCATGCAACAATTTAATTGGGTTGTGTGCCAGCATAGGCGGTAGGCCTATGTTTATCACCATATTCTGTGAGAGCACTCCCAGGGCCTGATTATCCCTTTCCTGCCCAAATAAAGTGAAAGCTTGTGAATAGTGAGTCCCAAGGCAGGTGGTTCTTACAGTGCTTGTTTTAGCCTCATAAAAGCCTGTTCATGTTTGTCTTCTCAAGGAAGGGATTCAGCAGTGGAAATTTTAGTAAATTCATAGAGTGGAGAAGCTAATAGAGAAAAAATTAGGAACCCATAATCTGCAATAACCAGCCAGGCCCAGAAATCCATGAAGCTGTTGCTTGGCTGTGGGTCTAGGAAATGCCTGGATTAGCTTAATTCTTTTTGGAGACAGCTGAATTCCTTCGGCACTTTGATCATGACTGAGGTAATGAACAGTGTGTGGAGAAAATTGTAGTTTTTCCTTAGGGGTGTTGTATTCCTTTCAGCTAACTATTGCAGCAATTAAATGCAATCTTTTAAGGATGCCTCTTTGGTAACTGAGCATAGCCAAAGGTCATCTCCATGTTGTAAAAGGGTCAATTTCCCAGGGAACCAAGTGGGCTTAAATTCTGGCTAAGTACTTGAGAAAATAAGAAGGGGCGTCATGGAACACTTGAGGCATGACTGTCCAGGCATATTGTCTATTGTTCCAAATAAAGGCAAACAGATACTAGCTTTTGGCATCTACAGGGATGCGGAAAAAGACGTTACAAAGGTCTGCAATAGTGAAACTTTTTTTTTTAGTGTTTATTTATTTTTGAAGGGGAGAGAGACAGAGCATGAGCGGGAGAAGAGCAGAGAGAGAGGGAGACCCAGAATCTGAAGCAGGCTCTAGGCTCCGAGCTGTCACCACAGAGCCCAATGCAGGGCTCAAACCCACAAACTGTGAGATCTTGACCTGAGCCGAAGTCGGACACTTAACCAACTGAGCCACCCAGGCGCCCTGAAAGTGAACCACTTTAACTCTGGTGGAATGTGGCAGCAGGCTGTTGGGGTTTGGAACAATTGGGAGAATACCCATTTTATTAATAGCTCTCAAATCCTGGACAAATTACCCTCCCCACCCATTAGGATTCTGGGCTGGCAAGATCTGCCTATTGCAGGGACTAGTACAGGGAATGATTAGCCCCTGGGTTAAGTTGTCTTCTGTGCGTGTGAGGTTTTGTACGGCCTTAGACTTTAATGGATATAGAGGTACGTTAGGGAGAGGTTTAATTATATCCATCTGAATCTTTATAGATTCTGCACTTTTTATTCTTCCATTGTCCATATTAGAAATGGCCCACAGATTTTCGAGCACCTCAAATAAATTAGAGGACTTTTGTTGGATTTCTTCCTCTTTTATATCAAGGGTAGAATGTGGAAAACGAAAGTTCAGGTTGGTCAGGAAATTCTAAGGTGAGGTCTTCATTGGCTATAAACCATATTAGCTGTCTTAATTTAGAAAGAAGATCTCTACCTAACAGACTGGTTGGAATTGTATCACATAGTAAAAAGGGATATTTTTCAGTCACAGGTCCCAGAGTCATCTGTACCGGTTGAGATAAAAGTTCTCTCTGAACTTCATGAGATACCTCCACTACGGAAACCCCTTTTTGTTGTCCTTTGAGGGATCTGTTGTCCTATCAGTGTGGCGATTAAAGTAGAAAGCTTAGCTCCAGTATCAACTGACATTTGGCAGATTTTCCCACTGGTTTTAATTTTAGTTTCCCCATGGCTGTTTAAGGGAATTATTAGTAATAGTTTGCTAGCAATTCCTGAGTTCCATCAACTGTGGAAGGTTTTATATGGGAACCCTCCTTTAGAAGTAGGTGTGAGGGCATTTGAGAAGAATTTGCATACGACTATTAAGGACAGTCTCTTTTTCAGTGTTCCAGTGGATCATGGTGGGGGCATCAATCTTTGGCCCAGTGTTTTGATGGACTCCTAACCGGTGCAATGTGAGAGACCCAGGTATTGTTGTGGGTCTCTGGCCTTGGAGTTCTTGTGGCGGTCAATCTAATGGCCTGGGGGATTTTTGCTTGTAATCTTGTTCTAGTGTCCTTTCAAAATGCTTAGCTTAGATGCAAGTTCAGTCAGACAGTGGCCTCCTGTCTTACTTGCTGCCATTTTGGAGCAGGCTGGGTGAATTTATTTATCATATGGAACACTGAATGGCATGGAAAAAGGACTTCTAAATGGGCTTTACAGTATGCCACAGGTTTATCTCCTTTTGTTTGCATGTCAATGTATTAGACCAATCTGTGCAGGCAATGAAGACTCTAGGAATGGCTTATAAATGTTCTGGTGCTGTTTTATGAGCTTTTGCTGGTCCCCGAGATGTTGAAGAATCATGTTCTCAGATATCATCCTCAGGGTTTTGCCACCTTGCTTCCTAACATGTAGCTTGGGTCTTAACAGGTCCTAGCTACACGTGTACAAGCTGATAAAGATCTGGCACCCTGGGACATAGACCCCAATAATGATTCTAACTTCTTCAAAAAATTTTTGGGATTCCTCCGTAGGCTTAGGAAATTCTGTAACTTAATTCAGTCTTTGACCCAGGAACAAAGGATACCTAAGGAGGTTTGTTTGCAACCTCAATTAGTTTTGTTTTAAAAGGTAACTGTCTCAGCGTCTCTTCAGAGTGAAAAGACAGTTCAGACAAAGAAGGAGTAAAACATAAGTACTCTGGTGAAAAAGCTAAGGGAGAGTGAGTAGGAGTCACATGTGTTCTATCATCTTTTGTTTTAGGTACCTCTTGAGTCTTTAATTTTTCATTAGCCTTTGTAATGGGTCTTCTAATGAAGTTATTTTGAAAACTTTTGGAAGCACACCAATTAAAGTAGGCGCCCCATTCCGTTCGTTCAGCTTGGCATGCCGTGTTCTCGAGTGCACATCTAACTGGAATGTTCCCCATAAAGGCCATTGCAATTCTAGATTAGTTTTAGTAAAAATTTGCCATTTTGCTAGATAACTGCAGCTTCCAGGGCTGTAGTTCTTGTTTTTGTTTATTTGTTTGTTTTTTTTTTAACGTTTATTTATTTGTTTTGGGTGGGGGTGGGGAGGGGCAGAGAGGATCCCAAGCAGGCTCTGAGCTGTCAGCGCAGAGCCCAGCGTGGGGCTCAGTCTCATGAACCATGGGATCATGACCTGAGCTGAAATCAAGAGTCTGTGGCTTGGCCAACCAAGCCACCCAGGCACCCCCAGGACTATAGTTCTTAAACATAAAATAGTAAGTATGCCGGAAGGTGGTATGCTCAGAACTCATTGTACATGAAGGATTCCATTTCTTTTAGCTAGGTCTTTGAGTTTCCAGAGACAAACTAACACCTAAGAGATTCCATCATGAGAATCTTCTCGAGGTACCTGTGCTCTAACAACCTTTAAATGCTTGACTGACCTGTGCCCACCAATGTTAGCAGCTTTGTTGACTTCTGAGATTTCCATTTAGCAGCTAGCACTTATGTAATATTTACCTAAGGAAGGCCTTCCACATGACTCAGTTCTGCCAAAATTCTGTCCAATTCTGGACCCAGTTCGCTTTTTTTTTATTTTAAAATTGAAGATTAAAAAAATTTTTTGAGGTGGGGAGGGGAAGAGGGAGAGGGAGAGAGAAAACCTTAAGTAGACTCGATCCCCAGCACAGAGCCTGATACAGGGCTTGATTTCATGAGTCTGGGATCATGACCTGAGCTGAAATCAAGAATCAGACATTTAACTAACTGAACCATCCAGATATCCTCCAGTTTGGTTTTTAAGTTGGACTCAGTCTGAGCCTAGACCCAGTCTAGTTTTTAGGTTGGGTCTAGTCCATCTGTAGTTGACTATGTGGAATCTGGGGATTGGGGGAAGGATTGAGCCAGCAGAATCTAAAATGGGGGACTGTGGACTGATTACAAAGAAATGGAAGAACTCCAGCCAGCCCCAGTAATTCTCAGTGTATAATCTAGAGATAGAACCAAGGGCTAGGGTTTCCAATCAAGGAGGGAACTGTGGAAAGCCAATTATATCAGGAGCTGGATGCAAAGTGACTGGAACTCAAAACCAAGAGAAACTTACCCACAGCCCTCAGAAAGGGTGAGAAAGAGAACTCAAAGTGTTCGCGGCCACCATGCCTATGTTTCTTGTCCCCAAAGCTGTTAGAAATCTCTGGCAGTTCTCCTGCCACCACCAAATCTGTTAAAGAACAAAAATTCAGCCAAGTAAATGTAAAGATCTAAAGATTCATGAATCAGGAAGCTTCTCATGTAACAAATAGGAGAGGCTTCCAGGAGTTAAACAAAATGGAAAGATTGTATAAGTAGAAATGGGGCAGGATGGGGAAGTTATTAGCAAAAGAAGAGACAGGATTGTTTAGGATGTGGTCATCTTCTCTCAGGTGGAATGGCTGGAGGTCTTATACAGATGACCCCACTAGTGCTGATCAGGAAATGCCAGACTGATAGGTTTAAAATCCCACTCCTAGAAGAGGCTGAAATTGCTATTAGGTTAGGCATTAAGTCTTGGTGGGACTTAACATAAGTGACTCCGTTTTGGGCCTGTGTCTTATTAGCACAACAATTGTACAAATGTCACTGAACATAAATGATCTTTCTGATGAAGCAACTCTGAAGAACAACCAGATTTAGACCTGATGGAAAATAAGAGAGGCTTTCAGAGGGAAAGAGATTGTTGGAAAATTGGGATGGAAAAAAAACAGTGTGTTTGGGGTTGGTGAGGAATTCGGTTGTGTTGAGAGCTGGGTAAATGATGGGATAGAGGAGAAATTTTTCTAGAAGAGTCAATTTGTTGGTTGATAAAGTGTAAGGAATGGAAACAAGATGGAAAGTTGAGGCTGATACCAAGATTCAACCTGGGAGACAGATGGAGTTGTGGCTGCATTAAAAAAAAAAAAAATTAAAAAAAATATATATATAGAGAGAGAACAACCAAGAGTGGGAACCAGGTGAGAGGTGAGGCTGAATGATATCTGGGAGCCTGGAAAGCCAGGGTTAAGCTCCAGAGAGGTGCTATAGCCTGGACAGATTGATTACATGTACAAGAGGAGTAGGGCAGATTTGAGAACAAAGTCACACTGCCCTCAGTTATTTTTATCCTCTAATTCAGTGTTTGTCTTAATCAGAGCAAAGTAATATGCTGGATTTGAGGGGGCCTCCAAATGAATTTCTACCTCTCCTGTCTTTTGGAATCCACATGCTAAGAAGGCAAACATGATAAAGAAAAAACACAAACAAAAAACTTCACCTCCAGATTCTTAAGCTACAAACAAGCCATCCACAACCACACATTTGTAGAGTATCTGTTCTAAAGTTTTTTAAGTGATTTAACCTGACTTGCTTTTATTATAGTTTTCATTTCTTTATTACAGAATAATAAATACTTATACAATTTAGAAAGTTGGACACTATAGATAATTAAAAAGAAGAGATCACTAAAAATTCAAGATACACTGTTAACACCATAGCATAGAATCTTCCAGTTTTTAAAAAAAAATTTTTAATGTTTGTTTATTTTTGAGACAGAGAGAGACAAACCATGAGCAGGGGAGGGGCGGAGAGAGAGGGAGACACAGAATCGGAAGCAGGCTCCAGGCTCTGAGCTGTCAGCACAGAGCCCGATGCGGGGCTCGAACCCATGAACTGCAAGATCATGACCTGAGCTGAAGTCAGATGTTTAACCAACTAAGCCACCCAGGCGCCCCTAGAATCTTCCAGTTTTAGCTTTATTTTTGTTAAAGTATAATTAACATACATTGTTACATTAGTTTCAGATGTACGATATAATTATTCGCTAATTCTGTGTATTACTTAGTGCTCATGATAAGTGTACTCTTGCCCCTTGACTATTTCACCTGTCTCCACACCTACCTCCCCTCTGGTAACCATCTGTTTGTTCTCTATAGTTAAGAGCCTGTTTCCTGGTTTGTTTCTCTCTCTTTTTCCCCTTTGCTTGTTTGTTTTCTTTCTTAAATTCCACATATGAGTGAAATCATATGGTATTTGTCTTTCTCTGACTTATTTCACTTAGCATTATACCCTCTAGGTCCAATCATGTTACAAATGGCAAGGTATAATTCTTTTTTTTTTAATATTTATTTATTTTTGAGAGAGAGAAACAGAGTGTGAACAGGGGAGAGGCAGAGAGAGGGGGAGACACACAACCCGAAGCAGGCTCCGGGCTCTGAGCTGTCACCACAGAGCCCGATGCAGGGCTCGGACCCATGAACTGTGAGATCATGACCTGAGCCGAAGTTGGATGCTCAACTGAGTGAGCCACCCAGGTGCCCAAGATACCATTCTTTTTTAAAGCTGGGTAATACTCCATTGCATTTATATATACCACATCTTCTTTATTCATTTGTCTCTTGATAAAACACTTGGGTTGTTTCCATATCTTAGCTATTGTAAATAGGCTGCAATAAACACAGGGAAGCATGTATCTTTTTGAATTAGTTTTTGGTTTTCTTTGGGTAAATACCCAAAAGATGAACCTCTTTTCATGTGTCGACTGGCTATCTGTATGTCTTCCTTGGAGAAATGTCTGTTCAGGTCATCTGCCCATTTTTTAGTCAGATTATTATTACTTTTTTGTTGTTGAGTTGTATAAGGTCTTTATATATTTTGGATGTTAATTTCTTATCAGATACACCATTTGCAAATATCTTCTTTTATTCAGTTGGTTGTCATTGCCTTGTTTTGTTGATGGTTATTTTGGTGTAGTCCCAGTGGTTTATTTTTGCTTTTGTGTTCTGAGGAGACATATCTAGAGAAATGTTTTTATAGCCGATGACATAGAAGAAATTACTGTCTATGTTTTCTTCCAGGAGTTTTATGGTTTCAGGCTTCACATTTAGGTCTTTTTGAGTTTAGTTTTGTGCATAGTGTAAGAAAGTGGTCCAGTTTCATCCTTTTGCATGATGCCGTCAGCCTTTCCAGTACACCACTTATTGAAGACACTGTTTGTTACCCAATGTACATTCTTTCCTCTTTTGTCACAGATTAATTGACCATATAGGTGTGGGTTTCTTTCTGGGCTCTCTATTCTGTTCCAAAGACCTATATGTCTATTTTTGTGCCAGTTCCATACTGTTTGGGTTATTATAGCTACATAGTATATCTTGAAATCTGGATTGTGATACATCCAGCTTTGTTCTTTCTCAAGATCACTTTGGTTATTTGGGGTCTTCTAGGGTTCTGTACAATTTTGCGAATGTTTGTTCTAGTTCTTAAAAAAAAATGCTGTCACTCTTCTCATAGGGATTGCGTTAAACTGTAGATTGCTTGGAGTGATATGGACATTTTGACAGTATTGCTTCTTTCAATTCATGAGGATGGAATATCTTTCCATTTGTTTGCACCATCTTCAGTTTCCTTCATCAGTGTTCTATAATTTTGGAAGTACGGGTCTCTCACTTCCTTGGTTAGGTTTAGTCCTAGGTATTTTATTATTTTTGGTGCAGTTGTAAATGGGATTGTTTTCCTAATTTCTCTTTCTGTAGCTTCATTATTAGTGCAGAGAAATGCAACAGATTTCTGTATATTTTCTATCTTGTGACTTTACTTTTCTAGTAAATGTGTGTGTGTGTGTGTTTTTCTAGTTATGTGTGTGTGTACAGTTTTTAGGGTTTTCTATATATAAGATCATGTTGTCTCCAAAGAGTAAAAGTTTTAATTCTCCCTTCTCAGGTTGGATGCCTTTTATTTCTTTCTCTCATCTGTTTGCTGTGGCCAGGACTTCCAGTACTATGTTGAATATAAGTGGTGACAGTGGACATCCTGGTCTTGTTCTTGATCTTAGGGAAATGTTCTTAGTTTTTCACCATTCAGTATGATCTTTGCTGTGGGTTTGTCATATATGGCCTTTATTATGCTGAGATATGTTCCCTCTAAAGATATCTTCCCTCTAAACCTACTTTGTTGAGAGTTTTTATCACAAGTGGATGTTGTACTTTGTCAGTTGCTTTTTCTGCATCTGTTGAGATGATCAAGTTTTTTTTTTTAATGTTTATTTATTTTTGAGAGAGAGAGATACAGAGAGAGAGAGAGAGAGAGAGAGAGAGAGAGCGCACAAGCCGGGGGAGGAGCAGAGAGAGAGAGGGAGAGACAAAGCAGGCTCCAAGGCTCTGAGCTGTCAGCACAGTGCCTCATGTGGGGCTCAAACTCACGGACTGTGAGATCATGACCTGAGCCGAAGTTAGATGTTTAACGAACTGAGCCACCCAGGCACCCCGAGATGATCAAGTTTTTTATCCCTTCTTGTGTTGACGTGATGTTTAAGGTTGATTGATTTGCATATATTCAATCACCCTTGCATCCCAGGAATAAATCCCACTTGACCATGGTGGATGATTTTTTTAATGTGTTATTGGTTTTGGTTTGCTAATATTTTGTTGAGGATTTTTGCATTGATGTTCATCAGAGATATCGGCCTTTGGTTTTCTTTTTTTTGTAGTATCTTTGCCTGGTTTTGGTATCAGGGTAATGCTAACCTCACAGAATGACCTTGGAAGCTTTCTTTCCTCTTGTAGTTTTTGAAATAATTTGAGAAGACTAGGTATTAATCTCTAATTTATTTTTTTTAACGTTTATTTATTTTTGAGACAGAGACAGAGCGTGAACGGGGAGGGTCAGAGAGAGGGAGACACAGAATCTGAAACAGGCTCCAGGCTCTGAGCTGTCCACACAGAGCCCAACGCAGGGCTCGAACTCACGGACCGCAAGATCATGACCTGAGCCGAAGTCAGCCGCTTAACCGACTGAGCCACCCAGGCGCCCCAATCTCCAATTTAAATGTTAGGTTGAATCCAACTGTGAAGGCCTCTGGTCCTGGACTTTGTTAGAAGTTTTTTGATTACTGATTCAGTTTCATTGCGGGTGATTGGTCTGTTAAAATTTTCTATTTCTTTCAGCTTTAGTTTTGGAAAGTTACATGTTTCTAGGAACGTATCCATTTTTTCAAGGTTGTCCAATTTGTTGGCGTATAATTTTTCATAATATTCTTATAATCCTTTGTATTTCCGGTGTCTTGGTTGTTACTTCTCCTCTTTCATTTCTGATTTTATTTGAGTCCTCTCTTTTTTTTTTCTTGATGAGTCTGGCTAAAAGTTTATCAATCTTGTTGATCTTTTCAAAGAACCAGCTTCTAGTTTCATCAATCTGTTCTATTGGTTTTTAGTTTCTATTTATTTCTTCTGTAATCTTTTATTTACTTCCTTCTACTGGCTTTGTACTTTGTTCCTTTTTGAGCCCCTTGAAATGTAAGTTCCAGTTTTACTTTTATATTTAAAATAATTGTGTGAAAATGTATATACTGTTTTATGGTTAATTTTTTCCTTGACATATCATGAATATTTTTCTGTGTTACTATAATACCACAGTATGTTTAACTAAATCTCTATTGTTGGAATTTTACGTTATTTCTCACTTTCCCATCTGAGTCATTGCTGCAATAAACATATAGGTTGTAACTTATTCCTACAGGTGGAGTTGTTTATTGGTGTATTATTCTTTTTTTAAAACAAATATTTAATTTTATTTTTTAAATTTACATCCAAATTAGTTATCATACAGTGCAACAATGATTTCAGAAGTAGATTCCTTAATGCTCCTTACCCATTTAGCCCACCCCCCCCCCCCGACAACCCCTCCATAACCCTGTTTGTTCTCCATATTTAAGTCTCTTGTGTTTTGTCCCCCTCCCTGTTTTTATATTATTTTTGCTTCCCTTCCCTTATGTTTATCTGTTTTGTCTCTTCAAGTCTTCATATGAATGAAGTCATATGATGTTTGTCTTTCTCTGACTAATTTTGCTTAGCATAATACCCTCCAGTTCCATCCACGTGGTTGCAAATGGCAAGATATCATTCTTTTTGATTGCTGAGTAATACTCCATTGTATATATATACCACATCTTCCTTTTCCATTCATCCATCGATGGACATTTGGGCTCTTTCCATACTTTGGCTATTGTTGATAGTGCTGCTATAAACATTGGGGTGCATGTGTCCCTTCGAAACAGCATGCCTGTATGCCTTGGATAAATGCCTAATGGTGCAATTGCTGGGCCGTAGGGTAGTTCTGTTTTTAGTTTTTTGAGGAACCTCCATACTGTTTTCCAGAGTGGCTGCACCAGCTTGCATTCCCATGGTGTATTATTCTTTTAAAGTATTTTTGAATTTGGCCTGCTAATGCTTTGTTGAGGATTTTTGCAGCTGTGTTCATCAGAGATATTGGCACATAATTTTCTTTTCTTTTTTTTTTTTTTTATAGTGTCTTTGTCTGGTTTTGCTTTCAGGGTAATGCTGGCCTTGTAGAATGAATTTGGAAGCATTCCTTCCTCTTCCATTTTTTGGAATAGTTTGAGAAGTATACTATGAACTCTTTAAATATTTGGTAGAATTTACCTGTGAAGCTGTCTGGTCTTGGACTTTGTTGGGAGGTTTTGGATTACAGATTTAATAGTATTACCAGTGATTATTCTGTTCAGATATTTTACTTCTTCCTGATTCAGTCTTGGAAGACTGTATGTTTCTAAGAATTTATTCATTTCTTCCAGATTGCTCAAGTTGTTGGTGTATGTTGTTCATTTCAGTCTTTTGTATTTATGTAGTTGTAATTTCTCCTCTTTAATTTCTGATTTTATTTATTTGGGCCCTCTCTCTTCTTAATGAGACTGGCTAAAGGTTTATCATTTTTCTCTTTTCCAAGAAACAGCTCCTACTTTCATTGATCTTTTTTTATTTTTTTATTTGTGTGTGTGTATAATTTATTTATTTTTATTCTCCTCTTTGTTATTTCCTTCCTTCTACTACTTTGGGTTTTGTTTGTTATGCTTTTCCTAGTTACTTTGAATGTATGGTTAGATTGTTTCTTTGAGATCTTTCTTGTTTCTTGAGATAGTCTGTATCACTGCCCTCTTAGAACTGCTTTTGCAGAGTCCCATTGATAATGGAACATTGTGTTTCCATTTTAATTTGTCTCAAGTATTTTTAAATACACTCTAGAATTTATTCATTGATCCAGGTTATTTAGGAGTGTGTTGTTTAGCTTCATTTGTGTTTTTTCCAGTTTTTTTCTTGTGAAAATTTCTAGTTTCATATTGTTGTGTTTGGAAAGATGCTTAATATGATTTCAATCTTCTTAAATTTATTGAGACTTGTTTTGTTGCAAAAATGTCATCTAATCTGGAGAATGTTCCCTGGGCACTTGAAAAAAATGTGCATTCTGCTGTTTTCTTTTGGTTTTTTTGAACTGTTATGTATATCTCTATTAAGTTTATGTAGTCTAAAGTTTCATTTAAGGACACTGTTTCCTTATTGATGTTCTGTCTGGATAATCTATCCATTGATGTAAATGGAATGTTAAAGTCACTTAATGTTATTGTATTACTGTCAATTTCTCCCTTTATATCTGTTAATATTTGCTTTACATGTTCAGATGCTCCTGTGTTGGGTGCATAGATAAATACAGTCATATCCTCTCGGTGGAGTGATCCATTTACCATTAAGTAATGCCCCTTCTATGTATTTTGTTATAGTCTTTGTTTTAAAGTCTGACGTAAGTGTTGCTATGCCAGCCTTCTTTTCATTTCCATTTTCATGGAATGTCTTTTTTTCATCTCTTCATTTTCAGTCTGTATGTGCTTTTAGGTCTGAAGTGAGTCTCTTGTAGGCAGCATATAGAGGATCTTGTTTTTCTATCCATTCACTCACCCTTTGAGTTTTGATTGGAGCATTTAGTACAGTAACATTTAAAGTCATTATTGAGAGGTATGTGCTTATTGCCATTCTATTTTCCGGTTGTTTTTGTAGTTTGTCGCTGTTTCTTTTTTTTTTTTTCTTGGTTCCTTCCCTTGTGTTTTGATGATTTTAATTAGTGTAATGTTTGGCTTCCTTTCTCTCTCTCACTCTCTCTTTAAATTTCTTATAGGTTTTTGGTTTGCAGTTATCATGAGGTTTGTGTATGACAAACCTAAGTATACAGTAGTCTCCTTTAAGTTGATGGTCACTTAAGTTTGGACACATTCTGAAAGCATTACATTTTATTTTCCCTTGCCACATTTTATGTTTTTGACATCATATTTTATATATTTTTATTTTGTGTACTCCTTAGCCAGTTATTCTAGGTCTGATTCGTTTTACTACTTTTGCCTTTTAACCCTCACACTAGCTTTGCAAGTGGTTGATCCACTGCTTTTACTATGTGTTTCCTTTTACCATTAATATTTTTTTTCTGTTACAATTTTCTTACTTGTAGTTAAGACTTTTTCTTTTCTGCTTAAAGAAATCCTTTTAACGTTTCTTGTAAGACCTGTTTAGTGCTAACGAACTCCTTTAAGTTTTATTTGTCTGGGGAACTCTTTACGCCTCCAATTCTGAGTAGGTCTTGGTGGGAAGATTGTTCTTGATTGTGGGCCTTTTCTTCAGCACCCTGAATATATGTCTTTTCCTTATGGCCTGCAAAGTTTCTGCTGAAAAGTCAGCTGATGTATGTAACTTGTATGTCATTAGTTGCTTTTTTGTTGCTGCTTTTAAGATTCTCTCTTTATAATTAATTTTTTACAGTTTAATTACAATATGTCTTCATGTGAAGCTCATTGGGTTCATCTTGTTTGGGACTCTGATTCCTGGACCTGTATGTCTGTTTTCCTTCCCAAGTTAGAGAAGTTTTCAGCTATTATTTCTTCACAAAAGTGTTCTGTCCCTTTCTCTCTGTTCTCCTTTCTGGGATACCTATAATGTTAATGTTTTATGCTTAATGTTGTCTAGAGATCTTTTAAACTATCTTTATTAAAATTTTTTCTCTCTTTCATTTGGATGGTTTCCACTCCTCTGTCTTCCAGATCACTGGTTTGTTCTTCTGCATCCTCTAATCTGATGTTGATTCTCTCCAGTGTATTTAAAAAAAATTTTTTTTAATGTTTATTTATTTTTGAGAGAGAGAGAGAGAGGGAGAGAGAGAGAGAACGAATGGGGGAGAGGCAGAGAGAAAGGAAGACAGAGAATCGGAAGCAGGGTCCAGGCTCTGACCTGTTAGCACAGACCCTGACATGAGGCTTGAACTCACGAACAGTGAAGTCATGACCTGAGCCGAAGTCAGATGCTCACCTAACTGAGCCACCCAGGTGTGCCACCTCTGGTGTATTTTTGAAATTTCATTTATTGTAGCCTTCAGTTCTGATTAGTTCTTTTTAATATTTTATTTTTATTTGTTGACATTCTCACTGTTCATCTATTATTTTTCTGAGCCCAATTAGCACCTTTATGACCATTACTTTGAATTCTTTATTAGGTAGATTGCTTATCTCTACTTCATTTTGTTCTTTTCCTGAGGTTTTGTCATATTCCTCTGTCTCCTCATTTTGTCTGACTCTCTGTTTGTTTCTATGTATTACGTAGATCAGCTGTGTCTCTCAGTCTTGAAGGAATGGCCTTAAATAGTAGGTGTCCTCTGGGTCCCAGAAGAACAATCCCCCCAAGAGCCACCAGAACCAGGCACTCCAGGGGTGACCCTGTGTGATCTGTAGGCACCTTCTTGTGGCTGGGCTATAGCTGCTGCAGGGCTGCTGGTGAACAGTTGTAAGGACTAGTTTTGACTTTTGTGGTTCTACTGGTGTGTGTGGCAGGTCCCCCCTCCTCGTGTGATTCACTTAAAAAATTAAAAAAATTTTTTTTTACATTTATTCATTCATGAGAGACAGAGACAGAGCATGAGCAGGGGTGGGGGTGGGGGGGCAGAGACAGAGGGAGACACAGAATCTGAAGCAGGCTCCAGGCTCCGAGCTGTCAGCACAGAACCCGACGTGGGGCTCGAACTCACAGACCGCGAGATCATGACCTGAGCTGAAGTCAGATGCTTAACTGAGCCACCCACGTGCACACCCCCCCCACCCAAAATTTTTTCTTAATGTTTATTTGTTTTTGAGAGACAGAGTGCGAGTTGGGGAAGGGCAGAGAGAGAAAGAGACACAGAATCTGAAGCAGGCTTCAGACTCCAAGCTGTCAGCACAGAGCCCTATGTGGGGCTTGAACCGATGAACAGCGAGATCAGGACCTGAGCCGAAGTCAGACGTTTAACCGACTGAGCCACCCAGGCCCTGCGCTGTGATTCACTCTGAGGGGCAACGGTCCAGGCCAAGGCTACTCACCAAGTGTGGTAGGCATAGCGGGAGTTGCGTTGGGGGTACCAGTCCTAGCTGAGGCCACCTCCTGGGTGAGGCAGAGTGACAGCCATTTTGGTGGGTCAGCTACTGGTCAGGTGGGTCCACAGGGTAATGTGGAGGTGGGGTGAGTGGGCTGGCAAGGTAGATGGAATGTGTCAGAGGTGGCACCCACCAGTGTTGGCCCAGCTAGATAGAGGGAGAGTAAATAAAATGACCTTACCAGCCTTCCCCTCTTAAAGAACATCCCTACAGATCCCTGCTCCTACAGTCCATGCCTTAGAATTAGTCAATAAATCTCTTTCACATATGGCCCAGGCACTGTTCAAACTGCTGCCTCTGTGCTAGGTCTCGGTGTGAGTAACTTGTGTTCAAGCCCTTGAAAAGTAGAGTTTTGGCTTCCTATTGTCTCTGGCTTTCTTGAGGTGAAACCTTGGTTTTCAAAGCAAGACATTCCTGGGTTTTGTCTTCCTGTTGCAGGTCCCCAGCGCTGAGGTAGCTAATGTGGAACTTGAACCCCTCAGTGCTCAGGGATTAATTACCTCCTCTCTGTGCCAGGGGTGTGAGCCCTCACTATATCGTGTCTTTGACCCTTCTCCTCCTCTTAATGTGCCTTTTTCTTTATATCTGTGGTTGTTTTGGAGCTGCTCTGCTGGTCTCCAAGTTGTTCCCGGAGAGAATTGTTCTTATGTAGTTGTTTTGTTGTGTCTGTGAGAAGAGGTGAGCTCAGGGTTTTTCTTCTCTGTCAACTTGATCCCATCCTCTGACTTCTTTTTAAGAATACAGAAGAATCTGGCATAAGTCGTTGTAGTAGAAAAGTCCTGAGTCACATTCACAGACATTAACATAACCTGTTGTTGGGATAGAAATACTGGAGTTATATTGCAAGCATTTTGAGGAGGTCCTTGGATAGTCCTCAAACATACACGAGGGGGATGGAGGGAGGGAGGGTGGGAGGGAAGGAAGGAAGCAGAGAGAGAGGGAGGGACCTTTCAGCTTAGTTTCTGATACTGAAACTGTATTCATTTTGTTTCTCATTTTGCATATTTGGTTCTCTACTAGCTTCTCATACATATTTCTTTTCATCATCTTTTTCTTTTATATCATAAACTGTGAAACTTTGATATGTTTTACCAGCTGTCTGTTTCCCAGGGTTTGTACTTTGTTGATATGGCTCTATTCCCAGCATATCATGGAGCCGTTATTTTCTGACACATTCTTAAAAAGAAGCTTAAACACAAGGCCCTGTACAAACGCTTGAAACACGAACAAGCAAATACACATGAATCTTGATCTCCTTTGATGCTTGGCATAGCACCTTGCCTGTGGTAGAAACTAAATAATTCATTTTCAAAGTGCATGTTGAATAAGGAGGATTTTGGATTGCATCTTTTTTCTCTCACTCCTTATGCTTCTCTTTTCTGTCAACACAGGCAACACGGTCTCCCGTGCACAATATCTGGGATCATACAGTTGAGTGGCCCGGGGAACATTACTTAACCTTCAAATTCTTCTCCTGTGGTTCCAACACTTACATGGGAAAGTTAGCTAGCTTCTCCGGTCTTAGTTTGCCCACCTGCAACTTGGGGAGGGTAATAACATCTGTTTCATAAAGATTTTATGAGGATGAAATTAGTCAAAATCTATAAAGGGATTAAAACAGTGCTTAACACATAGTAAGCGTTACTTAAGTTTTAGCCAGTATTACTTGACCATCTCCGTCTCGTGGGATTGAGAAAAAGTCATGTGTACCTTAGGTTCTGTCCATTACAGACTAGATGTTTAGTAACTAGTTGTTTTCCTGCTTCTGTTCCATTTAATTACTCATTGATTTTTTTTTTCATTTTTATGTATTTATTTTGAGAGAAAATGCAAGTGCGGGTGGGGCTCACGAACCGTAAGATCATGACCTGAGCCAAAATCAAGCATTTGGTTGCTCAACCAACTGAGCCACCCAGATACTGATACTCCACTTACGCATTGAACTGTTAGCTTGCTGTCGAAATCGAAAATAGGCTATCACAAACAGTACTCAGCTAATTAAATCAGATCTTGCATGTTTTTGATTGTGGGGTATGTGCGTGTGTATGTGTGTGTCCATATTTAGCAGGATTTGCAGGTTAGTCAGAGGCATCATCTCTTAGTCAAAATTCCTTGACTTCATTTCAGTAGGATGGAAATCCATGCCGTTTTCATTTATGAACATTTGTAAGCTGAGTCTTTGTGACACTAGGCTTAGAAGCTCTACTGTTCCCAGTTGGAAGACTTTGGACAAGGTGCTTCCCTAAGTTTCAGTGTCCTCATCAGTAAAAGAGGAAAAATAGCACCTCCCTCCTAATGTGGTCACAAAAAGCAGAGGACCATCATAATAGCTATATACAAAATGTCTGAAGCACTTACTCTGCGCCACACACTGTTCTAAGTCTTGAACTTATCCAAAAGGCTTAGTGCAAAGCCTGCACTCCCAAGCGTTAGCTGTTGTTGCTGTTAATTCAAGTCTGAGGAAGTAGGTGTAGCCAGAATGTAGAAGGCATGAGCTCCAAGCCTTCTAGCTAAGGAGTCTCAAGGTCATGGTGGAGTTAGGGTTTGAATCCTGTCAATGTGTCTCCAACGTCCAAGATCTTATTCCTCCCATGACTGCTGCCTGTCACCATAGACCTCTGCCCACCTGCGTTCCAGTCAAAGATGTCTTTGCCAGGCACCAAACTGCCTTTTGTCTCTTTTCAGGGGATCTCATTCCTTTGGAATGCATGCCCCCTATTTTGTGCATGTGAAAGTCCTTCTCTTCCCCTAAGATTCTCTCAGCCCTGAAGCTTTGCTGGTTACCCTCCTTGGCCTGCCCATGGCATTCTGTATAGAGGGAACTTGAGAGAAGCACACTACTTAAGTATCATTTTGTCTCTTACTGTGCACTTCAGAATCTCCCATTTAACTTCTGCTCATTAAGTATTTATGGGACCAGTGACTAGTTATTTTGTAATCGAGGGCTTACCTCCTGCCCTTGGCTTGTAGGGTCTAGGGAAAGGATAGGAGCATAGACCCTACCACCCTTACCTGGTCACTGCCCCAGGTGAGATCAACAGTGGTCCCTAAGTTTGAGAGCTGTCAACCTCCTCCTCTATGCCATCCCATGATATAGCGTCCCTATCTACCCCTCCAGAAGAGAGTAGGATGGGCAACATGCTCGAAACTTCAAGCCTCCACTGATGGGAATGGACTGTGTGTAAAGGCCACGGGACCTCCCCGGAAGACATACACACATGATGCACACACATACATAGTTCTAAATTTTGAATACTCTTTGAAACGTTGACTTGTCCTTCACTGAGCTCACTGTGGGTCAGGTCTGGAAGTGCGTGTTTGGAAGAGAAAGACCTAAGCTGAGCCAATTAGTGTAAATTCTACTTAATCTTAAATATACTTTTGGGGGGCATTCGGTCACAGCACCTTTTTGCTCCACTCAAACTTTACACCATCCACTGTTCTGGGGATTTGTTAAGTGTTACAAGAAAAGGGGAGAGTACTTGGATGAAGGGTCTCCCAGGGCTTTGCAGGGCTCATTGAGTCCTTGTCTCCACTTCATCCTGCAGACTCTGCCCCCCGAGGCCTTAGGTCATAGTCCACCCCTTTGGGGAAACCGCTGCCGGGACTATGTGAGACCATTAGAAGAAATGGACATTTTAAATCCAGGCATTTAAACTGTAATCCTACTAAATAATTTGTTTCCTGTTTTATATTGTTTGCATACAAGAGGGGGTGGAAAAATCCAGAAATGTTTTCCAGTGCACTTCCTTCCTTCCACCCCCAATCCTGCTAAAGATACAGCATGCAGATTTCATGGTGGTAGGGTTATTCCCAAGTGCTAAATTTCTTTGTGCCCAATTATTTTCCTAGTAGGAATGGCATCTAATACTTTCTATCACTACGATGTTAGCAAATGTTGGGTCCACGGAAGGTGCTTGATACGTTGATCAATTAAATGCTGATTTTGTACCCCAGTTCTGAGCTCTATAGGGAATGTGCTCAGATATTTTGGTACACCTAGGAAGACATCCACCTCCATTTTCTTTCCACCTTTCTATTTTTTTATCTGCTGAAAGCCGGCTGTATCCTCACAATTGAAATTACATATTTGGCCATTGGCAAAAACTTTCATTCTGCCAAATGAAGTGTGTGTGGGGGGAGGGGCAGGAATCTCTTTTAAAGGTATCTGATGCTTTCGAGCGTCCGTTTCTTGAATCTTCCTTTTTGATGATACCTTTTCCTGATTCTTCTGTCCTCTATCTACCTTTTCTTGCCCTGGTGGACTCTAGTTTGGCTCTAGATTTTGTCCTCAAACTTCTCCTCTTCTCTGTGCTTTCCCTTGTTGAGTTCATTCTTTCTTTTAGCTTCTCCTCTTACTCCTTTGTAGATGACTCCCCCAAATGCAAATCTAGTGCTGTTTTATCTCCTCTGTGCCTCAGCCTGTGTTTCCAAGTGCCACATGAACTGGCATCCACACTTCGGTGACCCACATTTCATCACAAATTCAAAGTCTTCAATGGTGGCTCTATTATTTTGCCTGCCCTAGTCTCCTTTCTCTTCTCAGTGATTCCGTCTCGGTTGGTTAAAGCCCCAGTCTTTCTAACACATAGAAATACAAATTGAGTGGTCATTACTGATATATCTCTTTCTTCCACCTCTTATACCCAGTCTGTCATAAATGTCCCCCAGAAAAACATGCTTTAAATTTGCTTCTGTTCCTCTGCCAGCACCCGGCCCAGCCCCAGCACTGGCCGCGCCATTCATCACAGGAACAGGCTCTCAGTCTCCCCCTCTTCCTCCTGCCTCTCCCTCGCCCACCTCATGCCCTGGCTAAGGTGCCGTCACTTCCCACCTCCACACCTGAGGGTGGTCCCTGCTGCCTGTTCTCAACCAAATGCCCCGTGACTCCCAACCCCCTCCCTCTGTGTCCTCTGTGGCGAATACGTTAAATCCTCAAATCGGTATTGAGTGCCTTCCACCCACCACGCACTCAGGCCGTGGGGGTGCAGTAAGAGGAGCAGACCAGGTTGGTCCCAGCCCTCCCGGGACTGTAGTTTCCTGAGCAAGTGAGCTCACTGCCCCTGCCTCTCCACCCCCGCCTTTAAAGGTCCGGCGTGTCTCACTTCCTCCCCAAAGCTGCCTTCAGCCTCTTCAACCCACAGGGATAAATCCCTTTTCAGAATTCCTATTGTCCTTGTTTACTTATTCTCTGATCCTTTCGTGTATATTAGTTTTAACTGCCTACCTGGACTGTAATGTCCTTGAGGTCCACTGTTTTTTATCTGCTGTGCTCTCTCCGCTGTGGGGTATGTATTGTGTGTCATTGTTGTAGTGGTATTCACAATAATTACTACTAGTAATTCTGCAATTATGTGCAATTAAGCTACCATTAGAAGAATGCAATGAATTTGTTATGGCATGCAGAACTTTACATGTGTTTGCTTCTCTGATGTGTACATACTTCACTCACTTAAGTAATTGACTCAGCGTCCACTAGCTGTGGGTCTCAGGGAAGTCACTTCTTTCTGAGACTCAGTTTCTTCATCTGCAGTGCTGAGAGCTGGATGCCTTTTTCTTTTTTTCCCACACATCACTGGTTGGGTGTCTTCTCTTTAAGGTTCCTTCCACTTCCAACCCTGTGGTTCAATTCAATTTCACTCCACTCATTTCTAGGGAATCTTTACTGTGTGCTGTGCACAGATTTGTTGCTGAGGGAATATAAAACAAATATGGCCCAGTCCCCGCCCTCAGAGTTTTTGCCATCCATTGTAATAACAGGAAGCCATGGGTATCCGAGGGATAGAGAACAAGGGGGCTAATTACGTCACTAGGAGAAATCGAGAGTTGATTCTAATTAAAAGCTTCCTGAAGGGGGAGAGATTTCCGTTCCCTTGAAAGGAGGTAGTTGATGGTGTGGGAGTACAGAGGCCCTGGTGGGGAAAGCAGCTATTCAGCGGTGAACCAGAACAGGGCTGTGTTTAGGGTCAACCAACCAGACATTGGTTGTGTGCTAAATTTAGTGTGGCTACCTCACTGACGGCGTTGCAAAGCACAACAGGAGAGTTTCAGCTACGTCGCAAAAGTATGTGGATCTCAGAGGGGTGAGCCATTTGGCTATTTGAGATGCATCCTTGGATTAAAACCATTTATTTTGGCATGCCCACGTGCAGAGGCTCATAAGCCACAGGGGAGTATGTCTCCCGTTGATGATACATCTGGATTCCTGTCACAACATAATACACTGAATCACCATTACCGTCAGCTAGTGATAGAGTTCAATATTAATATTTATGTCTCTCCTTATTCCAGAAGGAACTGAAGCAGTTTGCAAATATATTCACATGAACAAGCTAAAAATGCAGAGATGAAAAATGAGAAAATATAAGTAGAAATAATAGTGTGAGGTCAGAGGAAAGTTAAATGCTCAAACGTTCTAAGCACTGTACCCGAGGTGGGCTGCATAACTGGGGCTTAGTAAATCTTAGCAACCAAGCATTTTTCCCCTAAAGTTTTTATTTATTTATTTTTTAATGTTTATTTATTTTTGGGAGAGAGAGAGAGAGAGTGAGGGAGAGGGGCAGAGAGAGAGAGGGAGACACAGAATTCGAAGCAGGCTCCAGGCTCTGAGCTGTCAGCACAGAGCCCAACACGGGTTTCCAACCCATGAACCGTGAGATCATGACCTAAGCCAAAGTCAAACGCTTAAGTGACCGAGCCACCCAGGAGCCCTGAAAGTTTGCATTTTTATTATGAAATGTGGCATCTCAAAGATCCCAAGCTTATGTTCAGAACCTTCTCTTTGTTGATCCAAGAGATTTTCACAGTGGCCCACGGTGTGTGCTCTCATTCATGTTGACTGCTCTTTAAGTGCGTTCATCGGGAGCAAAGGCTCTTCGGCTGCCTTTCTGTGGCTGCGTTGCTAATGGACCAGTGATTTTACTTAGGGAAGCTCTGGCGCTGAGGTGGAAGAGAATCCCCTCTCGTTATAAAATGTAAACGTCATGTCTTCCTTTTAGAAGCTTCTCTCTCTGACCGCCCCCTACCCTTCCACACACTTTTCCCCCAAACATGCTGTTACTAGTTTGTGCCGCTTGACAGAGGCCAGCCCGCAGAGCCAGGGGGATTTGCGGTGGGGGCACAGCAGAGGGGAGAGCACCTGCTGGGGGCCCCCCCGCGTGAGCTGGCTTCGCTTCCATTGACAGCGTGAGGCAGCACGAGCGCTATGGCCAGCTGACTCTGGTCAACTCCACGGCCGCGGACACGGGCGAGTTTAGCTGCTGGGGACAGCTCTGCCAGGGCTACGTCTGCAGGAAGGACGAGACCAAAACCGGCTCCACCTACATCTTTTTTACAGGTAAACCGTTGGGCGTGTCGGTGGGGCGCTTCGGTATTCTGGACTTGGCCCAGAGGTACAGGTTCCAACGGGGTGCCGAGTACCTAATAGTGGCGATCAGAGCGCTCCCTGTGTGCCAGGCTCTGTCACTTTATGTCCGTTATTTCGTGTAAGTCTCCCCAGCGACCCGCCAGGGGAAGCACTCCTGTCATTTCTCTTGTGTTCGTTGGGAAGTAGAGTTTTAGCGAAATGAAATACCTCCTTAGGGTCACACAGGTAAGTGGTGGTACTAGGATTCGAACCCGGGCCGATTCCTGAGTCTGTACCTACGTTGGCCAATATGGCAGCCACTAGGCATGTGTGACTATTTACATTTAAGTGAAAATGGTTTAAAATTAAACCCCTTAAAACTCACTTTCTGAGGGCCACTCGCCCTGTTTCACGTGGTCCATTGCCACATGCGGCTCGTGGCTCTCCTGGACGTTGCAGACAGGGACCACGTCCGTCATTACAAAAAGCTCTACTGGGCAGCATTGCTGTGCACGTGTAGTCACTGTGCTCTCAGGGCCCATGATGACCTCTCTAGAGCCTCCATGGCTGTACGATGCTTCGCTAAAGGCCTCCTCGTATTTGTTCTTAGCGTACTGTGAGCTGAAGTTTTGGGGGCACGATTCCCAAAGCCTGTGGGCCTTGTGGCTCCAGCCCCGATCCCAGCGCTGAGTGAAGGGCCTAAAAATGCACAATGCTTGCTTCGTGTCCAGGCAGGGGCTCTCATGAGCGCTGTCTACATCCTGACTCCCTCCGCCTTTCGGACCTACAGTGACGTAGGCCTAGGACCCCAATGATCTTCTGCGCTGGCCATCAATGAATGCTAGCAAAATCTCGAATGTTTCCCCCCCTCCCCCCCACACAGCTCCTCTCCAGCCAGAAGATGCGTTAGCAGAGCACGCTACCATGTTGGAGTCACATGTATCTCGTTTCATTTTTACCACACCCCTAGGAACTAAGTAGAAGCTACTTGACCATCTCCGTTTGAGAAATAATGATGCTGACGCTGAGACCTTGAAGGGCAAGGTGACTTGGTCAGGGTTCCATGACTGGTAACGGGGAGTAAAGAGTCAGCCCCTGTTCTTCTGACCTGGGATCTAATGTTCTTACTGCCCTAATCTGTTTCTAGGACAAGGTGGTGGGTAGATTGATAGACAGGCAGAAAGACACTAGCTAGCATCACTGGTGTTGTCAGGCGAATGGCTAACAGTTGTTCATAGGTAATCCCTTCTGATCCTCATTCTGGAATGTGTTGCACAGACTTGCTCATGTGCCTTTAGAGCCTGTTTTTCTGGACAAGGACTGATACCCTATTTCACACTGCGGATTCAAGATTCTTTGCCATGATTAGCACTATCACGTCCTTCTAAAAGATTGGATTTTGAATTGAAAGTTTGAACTGAAGACTTCCCTTGAGCCGAATGCCCCATGAGGGTTAAAGGACTCTCTTTGAGTTTTGGAGCTAGGTCCTCGTTCTTAATTTATGGGCAGCTCTTTAGGGAATCAAAGGAAGGCTAAAATATTTACCAAACTATTTACTTCAATTGTGAAGAAACTTGGATCAAAAAGGGGCATGACCTAATGTGTTGTATCATTTTCTCTTTTCTCAATAGCAAGCCAAGAGGCCAGTTGGATTTTCAGTACAGGGTTTAGCATTTGTCTCTTCAGGCATGGGTGGGTTTGCAAAACCAAGATGAGCTGTTTCGGAAGCTGAGCCTCCTGCTCCTGGCTCCGATTCTTTCAGAACATATGCTTCCCCACGACCCACATAGAGAAACGTCTGGCATTCATTATGTTTGTAGGTTTCCCAGAGTTTGGTTGCAAACACCGCGAAGCCTCTTTTCGACTGTTGTTAATTTGCGCAGTTTTTGATTAAGCAACTGCCACATATTATAATGACTCTTTATCCGAGAGGCTCTCAGAAGGTTTTTCTTTTTATTGAAGTATAATATATACAAAGAAAACTACACAAGTCATAAGTATACAGCTCAATAAATTAACCTCAAATGAATGCACATATGTAACTACCATCCAGATCAAGGAAGAGAACATTACTGGCGGTAGAGCTTTCTCATGGCGAAAGGCTTGGGCTCCAATGATCATATGTAGTGAAACCACATTAATGAGCATTTTACTAAATATGGGGTTTGTTGAAATTTGGACTTTGTAGCCTATTTGATTTTTTTTTTTGAAATCTAAATTTCCATGTGCTTAGTTTTCTTAAAGTAACGCTTAGCATTGACTTGAATACAAACATGTTTGCAGGAGGCATGTGTACCCTAAATTTTTTTAAATGAACTTCAGTAAAGTTTTTTGTTGTTGGTAGATGGAATCTGCTAACTACGAATTTCTTTTTTTTTTTCTGTTGGTTAAAGCAACTGGTGAGGTCACTTCTTTCAAAGATTGTTTTACAGTAACAAGAAGTAAGACCACATTTTTGTGTTCTAGAATTTGGATTGTTCACTTAATCTACTGGTTTTGTTTATTGGTTCAGTTTCCTGTGTAAAACAAAAGAAAAGTTACTTCTAAATCTTAGAATCAGAAATTCCTGAAGGGCTTTTGCTCAAAAGCTATCCTTAGTCCTAGAGATTGTGTTCTCTCCAAATGGGGATGAGGAAACAGAGATTAAGTTGACCCATCCAAGGCCATATAGACTTACTCTGTGTGAACACATGGGTGTTAGAAACAACATTAACCAAGGTGCCCTTTAAGCCTGAAAGTCAATCTATCATGAATGTGGTGCACATCACCCAGCCTGATAGAAAGCCTTGCAAAAGATGGAGGTTCAGTGAGCCATGGCATACTCCTTGATCTCAGAGCCGGGGAAGGACCTCCATGTCAGTGAACTTGGCATTCCCAGCCAAAGAAATCTTGGCCCACGGAGACATTTGATGTTGTGTCTGAGAATAGGTCACCAACCTAAAACATCACATGAATGTGGCACAAAGAGGGCTAGTGAAGGAAAAAGCCAGGAATAATGATTTGTATCAGGAACGTTGTGGGAAAAACATAGGAAACAATTAAATGTTGGGGGTATGCTCAAGTTCAAAGATTTCTCTTAGCAATTCCTGTAGCATTCCCTCACACTAGCATCCAGAACACAGAGGATTCAACGTGCCATGCCAAAAGAAAATTAAAAAAAAAATCCTCTAACCCACAGTCCCTTGAGCATCCTGAGGAATGAATGTGTGGGCAACCCAGTCCTCGTTTCTCTCACTTCTGAAGAGCCAGTGCCATCATCTAGAACTTAAGGTATAGGGATAATGATTTCAGGGGAAACTGGAGGATATAAGAAACGGACTGAATTCCCCAGCCCAGAGTTAGACAAGCAGAATTCAGAACCTGAGGCCACTGGGCCCCTCATCTGTCCTTCCTTAATTCTCTATTAGCTGTGGCAGGAACACCGTCCTCTGGGCTGTAAGGACAGGTGAGGGTACCAGTGCCCTCAGTGACCCGGGCCTCCCAGAGGCTCTGCTGTGCTGGAGCACTGTTCCAGTGACTGAGTACAGGCTTTGGGGCTTCTCCAGAGACACAGCAAACTGTTCACAAGGTTTTGTTTGTTTTTTTTTTTAAAATGTTGATTTGTTTTTGAGAGAGCAAGCCAGGGAGGGGCAGAGTGAGGGGGACAGAGGATCCAAAGCAGGGTCCGTGCTGCAAGCACTGAGCCCCGATGGTGCTGCCGCGGGGCTTGAACTCAGGAACCCGTGCGATCGCTGACCTGAGCCGAAGTCGGAGGCTCAGCTGACTGAGCCACTCAGGTGCCCCTGCTCACAGGTTTTAAAACTGCTCTTAACCTAAGGAAACCCGTCTCCTTCCCTGCTTCCTTATTGGGGTAATTCATGGGCCTGATTTGGGCTCCAACTAATACCTTTTTGTTGCCTTTAAGGAGATGGGAAGTAAAATCTTTTTTTACAAAAAAGGAAAAGCATCGAAGAGTAGCTTTTTCTATGCGTAAAGACTCAGTATCTGAGTATATTGCCAGTCCCCTCTCTGTGCCCGTAGAATGTAAACATTCTTCAAGCACTCTTACCTTGTTTCTCCAGAAAAAACAAACCTCTGTCTTTCCCTTCGCAGAGAAAGGAGAACTCTTTGTACCTTCTCCCAGTTACTTTGATGTTGTCTACCTGAACCCGGACAGGCAGGCTGTGGTTCCTTGTCGAGTGACTGTCCTGTCGGCCAGAGTCACCCTCCACAGGGAGTTCCCTGCCAAGGAAATCCCAGCCAATGGGACAGACATTGTTTACGACATGAAGAGGGGCTTTGTGTATCTGCAACCTCATTCCGACCACCAGGGGGTGGTCTACTGCAAGGCGGAGGCTGGGGGCAAGTCTCAGATCTCAGTCAAGTACCAACTACTGTATGTGGAAGGTAAGCCTGCCCCGACGAGCGCCTAGACTTCAGTCTCTTCCAGCTGGCCCATCTCAGGCACTGCTCTTTCAAACTATGGATGGAAATCAGGAGGCACAGAATGCTGTTCTTAAAGGCTCCTCTACTGCACTGCCATTTCTAGAACTGCCTGTGACCCTGAACTAACACCCCTTGACTCCCTTCACCCATTGCTCGCTCTAGTACTATCTCTGTGATATGCGTCAGCAGTTCTCCAGTTCTTCCAGCCTCTTAGAACATCTTCTGTGATGAGAGCATCCTCTTTGTTGTGACCCAGATCTGTGGTCTCCTGAGGGCACCATCCCTCGCCAACTGAAGGTCAAGCTCTTCTTGTGTCTGTTCCCCCTTCCTCACCCTCGTTCTCTCATTTGCTGTTAGGAACCTCTGCTCCTCCGAGTCTTGTGGCTCCACCAGCTTTTTCTTCTCCTTTCCATTCATTCCCCTCATTAGCTCATTGTCCTCCTTGTCACTGGGTGACGTCGACATCCACTTGGAGCTCATCCACCTGGTTCACTGACTGCCTCGACCCTCCACCTCAGGCACCCCTCCCTCCCTCCCTCAGCCGCATCTTCAGCCTGCCCACAGCCACACCTGCTCCGACTTGAGAATCACTCACTGAGTCAGACACCAACTTGATGGATGACCTCATCCTTGCCCAGATTGTTGCTCAGTGTTCATTGACTCCTGTGTGTCTGTCCTCTTCTTTGCCGTCCACCCCTGCATTCCCTTCTGCTCTCCTGCCCTCCCCACCCACCCCGCGTGGGGTCCAGGACTCGACATGGCTATGCTCTCTGCCCGTGCCCTCAACTCTTTGCCCGCCTATTGTCCTCCCACTGTCCAGGGAAATACCTCCCTAGAGCACATACTTGTACCCTTTCTCCATGCCGAGGGCTCCTGGAAAATCCCATGGATGTGTAAATTCAGTCTCTTCCGATTGGCCTAACTCCCCACTTCTTGAAGGGATTGAAGTATGCTCAAATCTCTCCATTAAACATTGAACTGTTTTTAATGTGATCATTTTAATGTTTATTTTTGAGACAGAGAGAGAAACAGAGTACAAGCAGGGGAGGGGCAGAGGGGCAGAGAGAGAGAGGGAGACACAGAATCCGAAGCAGGCTCTGAGCTGTCAGCACAGAATCTGACGCTGGGCTCGAACTCACGAACCGTGAGGTCATGACCTGAGCCGAAGTCGGACGCTTAACTGAGTGAGCCACCCGGGTACCCCTGGGTTCCCACCTTTCTTAGAACTCTAGTCAGAATCTTCCATGTGGGCTGAGGTGCCCTCGGCCCTCTGCCCTGCTCCACAGCCTGCCTGGCCTTGGTCTGCCTCACAGCCGAAGCTCACACAGTGATTCCCCAGGTGACTTCCTACTTCTCCCTTCATGCCTGGCAAGCTCACCCTTCAGGTTTTGGTTCAAACATTGTTCCCTCAAGGAAGCCATTCTTGCTTTTCGGGCTACTCTGAACTTGCAGAACATGCTGGTCTTCTTCATAGTACAACCCAAGTTGAACATTAACTCTCCAATTGTTTACTGTCTGCCTCCTTCAGACCATGAAGAGAGGTCCCCAAGGGCTCAGAGACCATGTCTGTGCTGTTCGCTGCTGTAGCCCCTGCTCCTAGCCCATTGGCTTGCTCAAGGCCACCATCAAAATTATTTAAGTGAACTGACCCCAATGTTTCTAAAATGCTGTCAAGTAAAGCAAGCAGATGGCAGTAGTTGTACCTTTCCTCCAAACATCCTTTTTCGTTAGATTCAGACTTGCTCCTTTTCCTTCTGAGGATGGACAGCCATACACCTGTCTGGTCCTTTTCACTCCTTCAGCCGCCCTCCTTCCCGCCAGCCTTCTCTATGTTCTGCTCACTCTGTCCCCAAACACCTTCTTCTCCCTCAACTTTTTTATTCCCCTTCTTATTCCCACAACTTTTAGCCGCCTCCTTTAACATAAATGTAATGGCTGGGCCTGGGGGTTCTGGATGAGCACCCCATTCTGGACTGCCAGTGTGGAGAGGAGGCTTCACCGGAAACCAGAAGTAGATGCGATAGTCTAGGCCTGAAGCCGGCTGGGAAGCTGGAAGGAAGGCAGACATGTTACAGCTCAGTTCCAAGAACAGAGTATGCCTCGAGGTTTGTCTTCAACATCATACTCGTGGATTCTGTCTCACTTTCCCTGTCTCCTCTTTCCTTCCAGTTCCCAGAGGCCCTCCGTCAACAACCATCTTGGCGTCCTCAAACAAAGTGAGGAGCGGGGATGACATCAGCGTCCTCTGTACCGTCCTGGGGGAACCTGATGTCGAGGTGGAATTCAGGTGGATCTATCCAGGACAGAAGGTAAGGGCTGTGCCCCTTCTCAGCCAGCTCAGTAAATTTAGTTTTGTCCTCCAACCCCCCCCCCCCCCCCCAGGTGAAGAGATCATAATGACTGTGAGAAGTGTGTGAAACTGTATCAGGGGCCAGGTTTTACTTGTTTTCTAAGCTGTTCCAGTAATATTTACAAGTGGCTGTTTTAAAGGACAGGAAAAAAAAAAAAGTGGGTTCCATTAGGCAGTTCAGTGCCTAATGTTATCTTTATATGTTATTTTTCTTCATAACCCTTAAGCGGGGACGGAGCCTGAAAGAGAAAGGAGGGGGGCTCCCTCTTTCTCCACCCCCATTTCTGGGTCAATTGGAGGCCAACTCGTCTCCCTCAGAGTGTGCGCCCTATACGAGCTATGCCCCGTGGTGAGCACATCCACCAAGTGGGCATATAAACCTAGGCCCTGGCAAAAAGGTGCCTTGAGGCCAGAGATAATTTTAAAATAGACTTTCCATAAGAGCAACACCTGCACATTTAGCCTCCGTGCCCGTTTTGCTCGCGAAAATAAACAGCTTTGCTACCAACATGGAATAATCCTTTCGTTGCCAGAGAAGATTTGGCCTCCTAAGACATACTCAGTAGCCAATACACTTCTGGCTCAGGGGCTGTGATTGGTGGAAAATAAGTCTCCCTGGAGAAAAAATATTTTCCTGGTAGTAGGTACTTGTTTTTAAAAAGTGTGGTCACACTTTGAAGACATCCATGATTTTCAATGGAAGTATATTTTGGGTTTTTTTGTTTTTTTTTTTTAATGAGCAGAAAGTGTATTTATTAATACTGGTGATATTACAATCCTGTTCAGCAAATCCAAAACACACAACATTCGGCTCACCATAGTTGGGTGCAGCCTCTCCAAAGTGACCATCTCACTTTCTAGAAATAGGGAGTTAGATCATCCAGGGCATCGTGTTATCCATTCTTGGTACAACTTTGCTCCCACTGGAGTCCTTTGGCCTGGCTTCTCCCTTCACCAAATCTGAACAATGGGGAGCTCTTATTTACTTACACAGTGAGTGCGTCAGGCTTTTCTGGCTTGAAATTCTTTTTTTTTAATTTTTATTAAAAAAAACTTTTTTAACGTTTTTGTTCTTGAGACAGAGAGAGACCAAGCATGAGCAGGGGAGGGGCAGAGAGGGAGACAGCATCGGAAGCAGGCTCCAGGCTCTGAGTCGTCAGCACAGAGCCCCATGTGGGGCTCGAACTCACAGACTGTGAGATCATGACCTGAGCTGAAGTCGGACACTTAACCGACTGAGCCACCCAGGTGCCCCATCTGGCTTTAAATTCTATAGTCCCAGAACTATTGAGTGGGCAATGTGAAGGGGGGAGCAGCAGCAATTTTTATCCATGTTTCTTGCCTAGTACCAGTTCTATGTTCTTGGGGTTCCAAAAGAATTTAAGTGGAAACTTAGGAGCAAAACGAGCATTCCAAACAGTGTAATGTTTGCATATACTGTAAAAGCTCCCCTGTGCTGTATGTACCAAATAGTCTTTTAGGTGTTTGGGCAAGAACCGCCCCCCCCCCCCCGGGTGTGGGGTGAATGGGACCTGTTTACAGCAGCCTATTGCTTGTGCTGCAGCGCTTGGGGGTGTTGTTCAACAGGATGAAAGGCCTGTGACGATTCAAGACACTTGGCGGCTGATCCACAGAGGACTGGGGCACACCACAAGGATCTCCCAGAGCATCCTGACAGTTGAAGACGTTGCAACCACTGACGTAGGGTATTACATTTGCACTGCTCGGAATCTCCAAGGGGAGACTACAGTAGCGACCACTGTTGAGTTTTCCTGACTTGGAAAATGAAGTATAATGAATTGAGGGCAAGTTCATTTGTGCGCATGGCCGGCTTTGGGGTTCTGGTGACTCATGCTTTGCCGGAGGCTGCCGTTCGGTGCCAAACCCCGCCCCCTGCCCTGAGAGTCAGACCCAGACGTCCAAACTCAAAGGAAGTCATTCGGTCTAATAGTGTTAACTCCTCTGACAGAAAGCATGTATTTTGATTGCTTACCTATGTATCTGCATTTCTACTTTTTATAATAAAAAAGCATAGATGTTAACTTTGTATACTCATTTCTAGTCAATGGGCAGGTTTTGGTACAAAATGGGCTAAGTGTTCGGTTTTTTGGTTGAAGGATTTGTTGGGGGCCCTGCTTGGGTCAATACCAAAGATTCTATTCCATAACACAGGAGATCTAAAAATTAAGTGATATGTGGTTCAACTATATATTCAAAATGATGTGAAGGTATCAAAAACTGAGGCAAACTTGCCCTTTTTTAGGCTGCTGCACTCCAAAGTACTAGCTCTCGATGAGTCATTCAGTAAGAACCAAACATGTGTTTTTACAACTTTAACTTTCCATATAGATTTCTGATTCAAGGAAGATTCAGCTTCATTTAGGCTTTTTTACTACCTCCAAAAATACTTGCACTGTAGCTGTTCTCATTTTCTTACCTGATACAACAGAAATTGTTAAAATCAGTTGGAGTTTCTCCAGTACCCATAGCTGGGAATTCAGAGAAGCTTACCTGTGAGTCTAGCTCTGTGAGCCAGATTTCAGCCCATGACCAACAGGGTGGTTGCACTGGAAACCCCTGGGGACACAGCTGAAGAGGAGACGGACGGTCACTGGTACCTTGAGAAGGGCTGAAAACCGGGTGACGCTTCGGAGGGTGGAGTAGGTCAGACGTCGCAATCCTTATGTTGAATATTCCAGCATTATTTATTTGATCAAAGTAAAATACACTTTCCATCACTACAAACTGAGCACAACTACGGTTTACACATCCTTATTTTTATGACGTGCCAACGTTTTCCGTCCTACGTGAGAAACATTTGGTTTGAAAAAAAAAAAATCTTAAAGTTCTGTTTCCTATCTTCTCTCCTATTGTCTCCCATTCTCTGAAGACATTTTGTATTAATTGTGTAAGATTGATTTCCCCAGACACCTAAATGGTATGGAGGACAGCAGGGAACAGCACAAGAGTTACCATGCCTAGGAGATGGATGGCAAACCCGACTTTGGCTAATGGCATTGAAAACAACGCAGAAGGGCAAGCAGAGAGCTATTCCCGGAGGTGGCAGTGAGCCTAAATTCCCATTTATCAGAGGCAAACACAGAAGGTAACATACATAATACACTGTTGGAGGTTAAGGGCTTCAGACACAATCACTAATAAAAACAAGCATGCATCGTGAATATCAGCTTGCTATGTAGCGTCCATGTAGATGACGACTCAAATATCCACCTCTAGTATCCTGAATCTGTTCTTACACTACAGGAGTTACTTGTACAGCCACTGGACGTCAGCAACGCGGGTTAGTAAATACTGACATGCAGGGACAGGGAGATAAAGCCACAGTTCTTCCTTCTACTTCCCCCCAAAGTATCAGAATTGGGAGAGGTAATAAGTTTTGAAGAGAAATTGAATTGCAGCTTGGAGGGCGTTGTACACATCACATCTTCCACCCGCTGACTGACCATTCTGCTACCTCAAGGACAGAGAAGGATTCCTCCAAGAGGACACAGAAGCTCAGCACTATCTTTCCAGAATGCATTATTAAGTGCATCATTGCCCTACACCAGCTGCTCCTACTTAGCCGTAAGCACTGAATCCTACCTTACTCCCTTCTACTAGCTAATGCCTTATTCTTCATTCTCTTTAGGGTTTCCCAACATTTTTACTGTCACATCCAGGCCTTGGTTTGTTTGGAAAGTGGTTTTGGCACCTTGATGATGAGCTGGCTCTGGAAAACCTATTCCTTGTCCCAGAGAAGAGTAGGTAGGAGGTAGAAGGTTTGCTTTTGTGGCTCTGGTGAGGGGTGGGGAGTCGGGGGGGGGGAGGGTGTGTGTGGAGAAGAGGAAGAGGGCAGAAATGAAGACAACGGGAGAGCCAACAATCTGTGGGGATAGCTCAGGTCAAGGTAAAAATAAGGCAGAAGCAAACCCACTGGTCCTGCCCCTTTTCTTTATACAGATTTTTAGAAAAATTAGGGTCTTATATTTGCTCATAGCCTGAGAAAATAGATTGTAGTATAATGTTAGGTTTACAGAGGGAAGTTAAAAACCTACAGAAAAAAATCTAGCTAGTTTGAACTGATGTGGCTGAACACTGAGAGACTGCCAGCAAGTTATCGCAGAAGGACAGAGAGCTGTACGGACGTGGACGAGTCCCAGCTCGTCGTGTCATTACCGCTCCCCACTGTCAAGGGCTGAGCCAAGTTGGTGGTAGAGAGTCTTAATTCAAGCAACTACTGCTCCTCCCTCTATGGCTTTTGCGGAAGTGCATACACGGACTAGCATTCGGTTAGTACATACCCAGCTGTGTGTGGCACCTGCCTTTCAGGACACAGCGAAGGAGGTGGCATCAGACACGGGACAGTCTGCCGCATCCCTTCCACTCACACATCCCCAGTCAGACCAAAACACAAATCCCAAGAAGGTGTCCGCGGTGAAGAACATTATAAAGGTTATACATCTTTATCTTAACAGGCCCCTGAGAGTTTTCTTTCCGCCTTATGCTTAGGTGAAAAAGGCAACAAACAAGACCCTCTTGTTCTTTAAGTGCTTTGTGCAACAGCGTCCGTCCATGCGGATCCGTTCTGAGGTCTTTGGCCAGGGGGCTCTTGGACGGGGTCCAAGTCTTCCTCCAGAGTGTTCCAGTCTCAGAAGGAGCCTCGGGGGCGGCGACTCTCCAGTTCCAGCGTGGTTACTACATGTCCGCTACTGTAGCTCTCACTCCGTCGAGCGTGGTTAGGGTCAGTCCCGCACACCTGTTACAGATGCTTTCCGACAGTCTCCCAGCTTCCAGAAGGCGTCATCTGGGTGAGATGCTGGGGCTGGGGCAGGAGCCGGAGTTCCTCGGTGGCTGGAAGGGGACGGCGGCGGACGTGGGGGACCTCTTAGGGCTGCACAGGTCCCCGTTGTGCAGCTTCCACAGCAGCTCCTCGTTCTCCATGGACAGTCTCTTGTTGACTTTGGACTCCTTCTCCAGGGACTCCTGCAGAACTGCCTGCTCAGTGGAAAGTTGCCTTGAAGACAAAAAAAGAGCCACAAACCATGTGAATCTAAGTTAAAAGTAACTTGAAAAAATTCTTACTATTTAAAAAAAACGTTTATTTTTGAGAGAGAGAATACAAGTGGGGGAGGGGCAGAAAGAGAGGGAGAGAGAGAATCCCAAGCAGGCTCCATGCTGTCAGTGCAGAGCCTGATGTAGGGCTTGAACTCACAAACCATGAGAGCGTGGCCTGAGCCTAAGTCAGACACTCAACCGACTGAGCCACCCAGGTGCCCTGAAAAAATTCTTACCATTTGAGCCCCCAAAACAATCCCTTTGGAACAAAAGGGAATCCTGCACAGAGCTGCAAGATGTGGGGGCTTTGGCTGGTGGAGAAACGCTGGGCACGTGAGCCAAAGGAAGAGCACGTTTGGGGGCGAGTTGATAGTCGGCTACGTGACCCTCCCACAACTTTCTCCATGTCTTAGGACTGTCTTCTGTTTGGGGCTGTTTGCTAGCTACTCTTGGATGTTCCTTCTCTGATAGCATTCTCAGAGTCAATAAGCCAAGGGTCTCGGGGACCGCTTGCCTATTTAGGGGACAAGCCATTCGGTCCACACCACTGTGGTAAAAGCATGCATGGCTCCAATCCTATTTTCCACATGGAAATCAGTACCTGTTTAACCACACACTTCAACCCCATTTCCAGAGGTACATGGGTGGAGTGCGGTAAGAACGTAACACTGGACGTGGGAGCTCAGGAACAGTAGGGAACAGTAGAGCCATTTTTACCTTGAAATTGCCATGTGCTTGTCCATCCGAGCTTTCAATTCCTCATTCTCCTGCTGGAATCGCTTCAGTTTGTCAACCAACGCTGTGTTGTTGTCCACCTTGGTGTAAACGAGAATGCCAACATTTTTACATTAAAAATAAAGCCCCTCATTCCCTGAGGCACGTTCCAGACACCAGCACACTTGGAGAGATTTCATTAAGGTAAGTTTGAAGATCTACTAACATATCTGTACGCTGACATGCCGTGAAAAGATTCTAAGGCAGCCAACACAAAGCATCTGGATATGTATTTTTAAAAAATGTAAGCTAGGCCGCGTGAAAACTGACAGACCCATGGGTAACTGGTTTGTCCTAGGTCATACTGTTTTTAGAATTGCCCCCCCGAGAACTGGTGCCCTGCCCTGGGCAACACTGGGGGCTGTGCCTCTTTCATAAGTTTCCAGGTGGTGAAATGAAAACAGCAGCCAGCCTGCCTGGGTCTATCAAGGGCACTACAGTTTCCTACAGCCAATTCAGGAGAAGACAAAAAATCCCCATGTTCGATGCAAACTCCTAGTAAGCCTACAGTTCACAATTCTTGGCAGTGTTTACTACGGCCTTAAGTGTGGTTTCCAATCTCTCTCTGGCATTTACCTCTGTAAGTCACAAGGCTCTGTAGAGCATCAGTTGAGACAAGGGACACTAGAGAAAGCCTCCCTCCTCAGTTCAGTTGGAGATATTTTGTTCTCCTGCTGGCCTGGCCCGGGCTAAACTTTCAAGGAAAAGGAATTGATCAGTGGAGATATTAAAGCATAAAATCCCAGAAGCCATTTAATCACTTAACGTGATGATGAGCTGATCACATCCCATTTACTTTCTAAAGGTAAGATTTGATTACTTGCTTAGGAGGTGACATCACAGCTCTGTCAGAATTAATTCTAACCCCTGTCTTTGTAGTGCATGACTAATCTACTCTGATTATGACTTCTTGGTTGGGAGTCCTATTGTCCTTAACGTTTCCTATTACCCAGATCAACAGTGAGGACAAGCCAGTCAGGTGGAATTTCCAAAAAAAAAAAAAAAAAAAAATGAGACTAGATTCTTTTAAGAAAAAGAGAACCTTGGAATTTCCAGTAATTATAAAGGAATTCAAGATAAAACATGAGGTGGGGAAATCTCGAATTAGAGATTGGGCCATGACTGGCCTGATGAGATGATCGCATCCAATTCCTCATTTTATTTATTTTAAAATTTGTTTTTAGTGTTTGTTTATTTTTTAGTGAGAGAGCACAAGCAGGAGAGGGGCTGAGAGAGAGGGAGACACAGAATGGGAAGCAGGCTTCAGGCTCTGAGCTGTCAGCACAGACGCAGGTCTCCAACTCATGAACCATGAGATCATGACCTGAGCCAAAGTTGGATGCTTAACCATCTGAGCCATTCAGGCACCCCAATGCCCTCATTTTAAAGGAGAGGGTTTGGAGAGTGTGATGCTAAGTGAAATAAGTCATACAGAGAAAGACAAATACCATATGTTTTCACTCTTATGTGGATCCTGAGAAACTTAACAG
This sequence comes from Panthera uncia, assembly GCF_023721935.1. NCBI lineage: Eukaryota > Metazoa > Chordata > Mammalia > Carnivora > Felidae > Panthera > Panthera uncia. The sequence continues at coordinate 180,318,689 of NC_064811.1, forward strand.
AAGACCATGCGGGAGGGGGAGGGGGGGACAAAAAAGAGCTTAGAGAGGGAGGGAGCCAAAACATAAGAGACTCTTAAAAACTGAGAACAAACTGAGGGTTGATGGGGGGGGTGGGAGGGAGGGGAGGGTGGGTGATGGGTATTGAGGAGGGCACCCTGTTGGGATGAACATTGGGTGTTGTATGGAAACCAATTTGACAATAAATTTCATGTAATAAATAAATGAATGAATGAATGAATGAATGAGAGGAAACTAGCCATGGGGACGTCACACAGCTAACCACTGGCAGAAATCGTTCTCATACTGAAGCTTTCCTACTGACAAAGCCTCCTTGTTTTCTGAGAGTCTTATTTTCTACAGAGGTTTGGAGCTTACAAACATACCTCATTTTATTGTATTTCACTTCCTTGTCCTTTGCAGAAACTGTGTTGTTTTTTTTTTTTTTTTAAATACAAATTGAAGGTGTGTGGCGACCGGTGTCGAGCAAGTCTATTGGTGCCATTTGTCCAACAGCGTTTACTCGTTTTAATGTCTCTGTGTCACATTTTGGTAATTCTGGGAATATTTCTAACTTTTTCAATATTATCACATTTGCTATGGTGACCTGTGATTACAACTCACTGGAAGCTTAAATGGTTAGCATGTTTTTAATTAAGGTCTGTGCACTTCTTTTTTTTTTTTAAGATACAACACTATTGCACATGAATAGACTTTTCTATGCACCGGGAAACCAAAAAGTTCAATTGAGTCACTTTATTGCAATATTGGCATTGTGGTGGTCTGAAACTGAACCCACTCTATCTTTGAGGTATGCCTGTAAATAAAGTAACCCTGGGTTTACTTGTTCTATTAACTCATTCTTCTGCATATGTGTAGGCAATGCTAACTAATACCATGATCCCTCTTGTGCATGGCAAGAAACAAAAATATTTATGGCTCAACAAAAATTAAAATGTGCTGGTAATTTGACAGTAGAGGCTGTTTTTCGTGTATATGGTATTTTGACAAGTTCTGATGCATGGTAGCATATGGGGCAACAAATTATTAACAGGGTTATCTGCACCATCGATGACTGCCAGATTAGCTGAGTTATCAGGCTTGACACAACAGGGTCACCCTTGGCAGGAACTGGTATAAATACTAGGTTAGCCCTGTTAATAATCCCTAAGAGATCTTTTTTCCTTCCTTTAAAAAAACCAAAAAAGCAAAAAAGCAACCTTGAGACACCTGGGTGGCTCAGTCGGTTAAGCGTCTGACTTCAGCTCAGGTCATGATCTCCCGGTCAGTAAGTTCGAGCCCCACATCGGGCTCTGTGCTGACAGCTCAGAGCCTGGAGTCTGCTTTGGATTCTGTCTCCCTCTCTCTCTCTGCCCTTCCCCTGCTCACACTCTGTCTCTCTCAGAACTAAACATTAAAAATTTTTTAAATCCATAAAAGGAAAGAATGGAAGGAAAGGAAAGGAAAGGAAGGAAAGAAGGGAAGGGAAAAAAAGAAAGAAAAATTTAAAAAACATAAAACAAAACTGCCCAGCAATTCAAAATGCCCGTAGATCCAGACGGGGGCTCCGCCCTCAACTCCCTCAATAGAGATGTAATGATGTCTCTATAAGAAAACTGAACCAAACACCAAAACCCAAATGAACAAAAAAGCAAACAAAGAGTGACCTCCAGGCTCCCTACTGTCCTGAGCCGGTTTGGGCACTCACTCAGTCAACAATGAGTCACTCATAACTAGGGGACAAGGGACAAGCACAGTGAGGCAGCTGGGACAGTCAAGAGCAAAGTACACAATGGCTGGGACCACGTAAGCTGCCTTGCCAAACCCTGCCCCCTTGGTGAGACTCCCGGCCACCAGCCACTGAGCTCCAGGGCTGGGCACACCGCTCACACACGGCTTTGTGGCTGTGGACTCGTCACTGGCTAACATAAGGGCTCTGTCCTAGAGGCCACAAGCTAAGCTTCATTCATATTTTTCATAAGGCTTGCATTTGTCCGAGTTAATGTCATTAGAGCACAGCTCTTTTATCACATTCTAATTCACGACAAAGATGAAGAATCGAGATAGCAAACTGAATTGCCCTAATGTGATTAACTTACATAGTCATCTGTTTCGGGTATAGGACACCAGCTCAGAGTTGGTGATTATTAAAGTACTGATTTTACGATATTTTAAAATTCTTCTTAGGTGGGTTAAGATTCACAGACCACTTGAAATGGAAGCCTAATTTGTTTGTTGTGCTTTTTCCAAGGACCCAAATTCTATTTTACATGTTCCTTGCAAAAAAAAAAGTTCCAAAAGGAAGCAATACATAAGCCTGGAGCAAACACACAGAAGGAAATGTACCTTCTTTTACCTTGTGCACATTTCCAAGTATCTGTAAGTAGCACTTAAAACCACTCCACAGTTGTAGTTCAGAGCCCAGTTGCTATTCCACAGACATTGTTCTGTTGGGTCAAACTCTGAAAGAAACATACCAGTTTCTCCATTTTCATTAACTTGACGTCCTGCTGATGCAGTTTTTCATTCTTGATCTCCAGCACGGCTTTCAGGCTTTCTAACTCTTGCTCCAGGTACATGATCTGAGGGTTCTTCTGGAATAGACACAGCAGAGCATAGCTTTGACTCATCACATAACACAAGGTGTTCAAATTCTTAACCCAGTCTTTGATGAGATTTAGAACCTGAGCAAACAGGTAGCAAGAGATTTCTACCTTCTTACAGCTGCTTCACAGAAAGGTCAAAAGAAAAGTTAAGAGAACTACAAGCCCAAAGTCTTCGGTTCTAAGAACATAAGAAAACGTTTCACCTTTGAAAATCTCACTCATTTATCAAGAATTCATTTATCAGGAACTTAAGATCAAAAAATATTTTACTGGAAGAGGAAAAAAAAAAACCCATTGCTTATAATACAAAACAACTGTCAATAGGGATGAGGCCATTACAAGCCCTTTCCTGGTGTTTGGAGGGAAAAAAGGCAACAGCTGTTCTCTCAACAAAGTTAGTCAACTGATCAGGAATAAAAAGGCAGTATATTTATACTGCTCTCTGGAAAACGACAAAATAACCATAATGTTCTGAGTCTTTTGGATTTTTATTATGATGGGATTATACCCGCCTGGCCATACTTCTCTTTTACACTTTTTCTCTATTTTAATATGCACCATTAAAATGCTGTCCAAGATGGGTGGCTCAGTTGATTGTCTGACTTTGGCTCAGATCGTGGTCTCACGGTTCGTGAGTTCGAGTCCTGAATTGGGCTTGTCGCTGACAGTGTGGAGCCTGCTTGGAATTCTTCCTCTCTCCCCCTCTCTCTGCCCTTCCCCTGCTTTCTCTCTCTCCCTCCCTCTCTCTCTCTCTCTCAAAATAAATAAATAAACTTTAAAAAATAAATAAAATAAAATGCTGTCCGAGGTAAAAAAAAGGGGAGATGTTCTCTTAGACCACACCACTAAGGTGGAATCCTGGCTCCTTGCTTTATTTCTGGACATCCAAGTGAACCATCCAAAATGTCTGATACAAACAAACAGCGCAAGATCTACTGATCACATGTTGAATGAGGGGCTTTCTTAGACAAGCATCAGTGGTGTCGATCATCCAAACTATCCTTCTGGGCAGTGGTTAATGCTCTGGACCAATCCTTAGGGAAGATCAGGTAATGAATCTTCAGGGATTACCTATTCAAACACTTCACTACACAGGAGACTGTGAGTTCCACAACCCAGGCAACCCATTCTGGGAATGTGCCAGAGCCAAAAAGTTCCCGGGGCAGGGATCACACCCAGGTCTGTATCACTAGAGCTCTTTCCAAAATTTCCTAAGTCTCATACACTGTCATCCTTTTACATATGAGGTTTGGTTTTTTTTTGGTTTTTTTTTTGTTTTGTTTTTTTTGCCCTGAAGATAGAAAATCCTATCTTTTGTTAAAAGGAAACAGTGTAATTTACTCTGTCATTTTTTAATTTATTTTTTTATGTTTCTTTATTTTGAAAAAGAAAAAAAGAGCATGATCGGGGAAGAGGCAGAGCGAGAGACACAGAGAGTATCCCAAGCAGGTTCTGTGCTGTCAGTACAGAGCCTGATGTGGGGCTTGAACTCACCAACCAGGAGATCATGACCTGAGCTGAAATCAAGAGTCAGACGCTTGGTGAGCCACCCAGATGTCCCTACTTTGTCGATTTTTAAAAATTAGAGCATCCAGAGCCCTGCTCCCACTTCTCTGCCCGCCTGTCCCTTTCTCAAATGTGCTCTCCCACAACAGCAGGTGCAATCACACAGCGGGGAGGCAGGAGATAACCCCGCTTTCCTCAATCTGCTTCCATTAGTTTTCAAAAGCTGCTGCACTTCCAGGAAGCTCTTTAAAAATCTGCTCCTGGAACCCTGTGTAAGGTTTACAGCCTGCATTTAAGTCTAGATTTTTTGTTTTGTTTTGTTTTAAATCATTGCTTTGTCCAAGAATCTTCCAGAATAAATAGCTTTGAAGTTGCATTGAATATGACCTCATCTAATTGCATTCAAATGTCTAAGAGGGTACCCAGAGACATCAGCAAAAGAGTTCACTGAGAGACCCACACACGTGTGCTTCCTGAGCCGGCAGATTCTAAGTGGGAAATAACTTTTCCTGCAGCCCCATGCACACGTGTATGGAATGAAAACGGTGGCACCGAAGACAGAAACAGGAAACATTTTTTAAATTCTCAAAAGTAGGATGGGGGCAGGGGAGTAGGGATACAAGTTCCAAGAGAAAGCTGAGCTTACAAGATAAATCTGTACTTTTCGAAAGGGAGGATTACCCCTATGACCCACTGCTGAGACATAACAAGGCAAAGGATGAAATGCCTATATGATTACAATATGCATCAACCTTGACAACATAAGCTGAGCGAAAGAAGCCAGACACAAAAGGCCACACAGAACACGATTCCAGTTATATGAACCTCCAGAGTAGGAAACTCCATGGAGACAGAAAGAAGTCTGGGGTTTCCCTAGGGCTGGGGGGTTTCGGGGGTGGGGGGAGGAAGGTGAAACGAATGCCAACGGGCACAGGGTTTCTTTTTGAGGTGACAAAATGTTCTGTAATTAGATAATGGTGACCAATGCACAACTTGCAAATCACTGAACTGTACGTTGAAAAGGGTGTTAAATTTTTTTTTTTTTTTTTTTAAAGGGGGCACCTGGGTGGCTCAGTCGGTTGAGCGCTGACTTTGGCTCACATCATGATCTCATGGTTCATGAGTCTGAACTCTGTATCAGGCTCTGTGTTGACAGCTCAGAGCTTGGAGCCTGCTTCGGATCTTGTGTCTCTCTCTCTCTCTCTCTCTGCCCCTCCCCCACTCTGTCTCTCAAAAATATAAAAAAAAAAAAAATTAAAAGGGTGAATGTCGTGGTATGTCGATTATATCTCAGGCTACCAGTTAGTTTAAAAACAAACAAACAAACAAACAAAGGGTAGTCCTCACATGAAACCCTGACGCTGACAACTTTCCTGTCTTCCTGCAGTTATTAGCCTAGACTGCTTGCAATCTACTGGGCTTGACCTGTATGTAGTTCTTAGAATTTCTAAAAGGACACCAAGAAACAAGCCAGTTTAAAAATCACTCTGCAATTTGGAGAAGGATTCCAAACCCCTATTATTTCTCTAGCTGCTGAACACTGACTGGACCCTAAAAGGCAGCTGAGCAGAAGGAAACTCAGGAGTGATGGAGAAGCACACACAACTTACTAAATTTGCTTTCTCTCTTGATATTCTTTTTTGTTCTTCTGATTTCAACTTTTCATTTAAAGCATCATTTTCACTCTTCAGATCACTGATTTGTTTCTAAAACAAACAATGAAATGTGGAACACAAGTTAACAAGCAGACACCAGAAACACAGCAAATGTACACAGAAACATTACCCAAACCACAGGAACCTCAAGAATGAGGACACTTTTGGGGGGCGGGGCTAAGTGAGATTTACTCACCTCTAATGATTCCTGCTTCTCAAAAAGCATATCCTCGAGGGATTTCTTTTCTATTTCATGGCTTTTCTTGATTTCTGGAAAGAAGTAATTTTTTGGAGGCAACGACATCATGTAAGATCACTGTTTTCTACAGTTGTTAAAGCACGTAGATGTAAGAGTTAATTAAGAAGCAGTATGACTATGTCACTTTATAAGATGTTATTATACAAATTAAACCATCTGTTCTCAGCTTAGCCCTATGAGGGAAGTAGGGCAGATATATTTCCATTTTATGACGGAGAGCATGGAGGCCCACAGAAGCCCAGAGGGCTTAAGAAACACAGAGCATCCTTCTCAGGGGAGGACCTCAAAGACTGGCCTGCACACTCCTGCTCTGGAATTTCTCTGCACTTTTCCATTTGCTCTTCATGACCCAAACAGAAGTCTAAAACTAAACCCATTTCAGAGGCACCTGGGTGGCTCAGTCGGTTGAGTGTCCAACTTCAGCTCAGATCACGATCTCGCGGTTCATGAGTTCAAGCCCCGCATCGGGCTCTGTGCTGACAACTCAGAGCCTGGAGCCTGCTTCAGATTCCATCTCTTTCTCTCTCTGCCCCTCCCCTACTCACACTCTGTCTCTCTCTCTCCCTCAAAAATAAACATTAAAAAAAAATTAAAACCATTTCTAGCATGAAGGAAGAACAACAACATTTACTAAATGTCTACCCTGGGCCACTTTTATATGTTCTCTAACTTCACATGACAACTATTTTTCTGACGAGAAAAGCCTCTGCCAAAGGTCACCCAGCCAGTTCTAACCCCTTGCCCACATGCTTCTCTGTGGGAAGCATGGAGCTAAGTGCCACAACTTCTGCGGTCCTCTGTGTTCTGGAAGCAATGGCTCCTTCTTCTCCTTCTACTTCAACTCTTCCGCTCATGATGAAACAAGTATAACAAATTCTTTCTTGATTCAAAAAGTGCCATCTGCATTTCACAGCATCCTTGTACAACTTGAGTTGGTGAGCGAGGGTGCTCAGCATGGATCCTTTATTGTGGCCAGGATGTAAACGAACACTTTTAACTTCCCAGGACCTCAACTGGTAAAGAACAATTACTACCAAAAAGGCCCTTACATTCTTTAAAATCCATCCTATTTCTTCAAAGGCTGGCATCTATGACAAACTATTATTTGCATCCTAAGGGGAAAAGGGCATCTGCTAACAATGAACAATGCAAAAAGAAAGCAAAAACACTCCACACTGAATACCACAGGGTATTCTCTGGAAAGGAAGTTTATGAATCATTTCCTTTTTAAAACATATCATGCTGTTCCATTAGACCTGATTCTATTTTTTTTTTTTTTTAAAGCATTCTTGCCTGAAAGGGAGGTTTCATAGGCTTTCTTCAGCAATTCAATTTTCTCTGAGTGGCTAGCTTCAATTTCCAGCTTCGAGGTTTCATGGGCAGCATTTAAGTTGTCAAACTAGAAGAAAAAAAACAAACAAACCCAAACAATACTTTACCAGTAAAGTTAAAAGTCTTAAGTTGAATAGTAAGCAGCAATGTTAGGAGATTTGACTCATAAGCTTGCATTCAAGTTACAGGGCTGCCCAACACATGAAAAGAACCACCCGACTTGGGGACGTGGGTCTGCCACTCCCAATTCTCCACTCTGTTTTTACCCACCCCCCACCCCCCCCAACCCCGCCCCAGGGGGGAGTCCAAGCACACGAGTTCTCCAGGGTTCATGGATGGAAATGGCCAAGTCCGTCATAAGGAATGAGGATATATTTCACAGTGATAGGACCACATAAGATCCACGCCTGTCATATCGGCCTTTATATATCCTCAGTCCCTAGCACATGCCCGGCGTAGGCATTCGGTAAATATTTGCTAAAGGAAAAACTGATTTTAAAGGGGAGCAAGGAAATTGAAGACAAGTTCATGATACAAGGATATGTGAAAAATATGGGTTATTCAATGCCATTTTAAAAAATAAAAAATTCACAGTAATTTTTTTGCAGTATAACATCAGAATGCAAAGGGATTACTTCCAGGTAGTAGGGTAAAGGGTGGCTTTTTTGGTTTTTTGTTTTTATTTTTCTTTCTTTTGTCTTCCTTTCTTTCACCCAATATTGCTTTGATCATAAGGAAAAAAATAATTGAAAAACCCCTTTTCACTTATTTAAATAAACAAAGGGAAGTTCAAAGGAAATTCATCATCAAACAACAATCAGAATTCAAATAAACAGCCACGATGGAGAACACGCTCAGGCTCCAAAAGCACAGACCTGCTCTTGCAGTTGGTTTTTGTACTTCTCCGCTTCTTCAATGTAAATGTTCTGGAGCTTTTCACACTCCCCGGTGTAAAATTCTTTAAGCCGATTCTCTAGCTCTGTTAGATCGGTCTGGTGCTGCTGGTTCAGCTTCTGCACAAATCCTTCATAAGCTATTTGCAACTCATTTCTGGCTTTTTCTAATTTCTCACAGGTCGATGAAGCAGTGACTGAAAAGAGATGAAAAAGGGAAAAGATATTTAAACTGCTAAATGTCCTAAAATCCTAACATTCAAGCACAGGTGTGAGGACTCTGGAAACATTAACACAGTACTCACAGTACTCAGTTCTCTCTTGACCAGACTTTCAAAGGTAATAGTATAGAAGTGAACAGTAAGAACAAGAGCAAATGGTCGCTGGCAACCCCCACCCCCAAAACCAAACAAAATGAAAACAAACAAAAAAAGCCCCACACAATCATCTAGCAAGAAGTAACAGAAGTACTTGAGAACCAGGTTTCCAAGGGAGGATCACCCTTTTGTATGTTGCCCAATCAGTGCGGGGGCCATAAGGAGAGGAGGCTCTGATTGGCTGAGGCGTCTCTAAGGTTGGCCAGCCAGTAGGGAGACGCTAAGACACAGAGGAACAGCGAAGACCAAAGAGAAGAAATAAACGGATTTTAATCTTCCACTTAATTTGAGCTGATTTCAAAAGTACAGTAATGAAAACAAAGTATTAGAATATGTTGAACACAAATGACCAGGGCATAAAAACTTCAGGAAAAACACATTTTAAAAGCTATCATATAAATATATCGTTTATATTGTTGATATACACAGGTTGATATTTTTAAAAGGCAAAGTTATCTGAAAAACAGAATTTGAAATCGGAGCATCTTACTTCTTCAACCACCACTACTGAAAACACACAATCGTTAACGAAAAATTTTCAGATTTGCACATAAAGGCATATAATACAACCAGACTGTAATAAATCTTGGAAGATCTCGATCATTTGTCAGAAGTTTGACTCTGGACTTTTTTAACCTTCCTTCACTGACATTCAATACAGGTGAAACCAGTGCTACTCTGTCAGAATTCGTGTTCTCAATATCCTAAAGCACCCATGGACTAATACAGAGTACTGGTACATCTGTTGTTAATCCTTACCTCCCTTTTGGCAAGCAATATAGATTTCTGGAATTGTGGAAGAAATAAGATTGTTTTAGGGCAGAGAAAGGACAGTTTAGTTTAATGATAATTCTAGCTAAGTAATGTGGAACTGGCTGGCTCCTGGGATGAATTTCCAGCAAGGAGGTAGACTTGTCTTCATGGTTTCTTAGGAACATGCCATGTAGTGGTAGAAATATTAGTCACTTGTCTCCTATTAGTATTCTTTCAGAGGCAAAATGGACCATATTGAATAATGACAAGAATAGCTTCTTCTAAAGAGAACCATTAAAATTCAAATAAATCCATAAATACTTACTGAAGGGGAAAGGAACATAAAAAAAATAAAAACTACTCAGTGAATGGCGCTCCTCACACGTTATCTCGTCTACCTCTCCCAGAAGTCCTGTGAGAACCTTGTTACAAAATGAATAAGGAAGTCAACACAGGGGGTACACAATTTGCCTATAAGCACACAGCTAAATAAGTGGCAGGAGACTGGACTGTTGTAAGCAGTTTGGATACTGATTGTCTACATCCAAAGCCTGTGCTTCTCCCCCACCCCACCCGGCTGTCCTTTGTGCCAGAGACTGGAGAGAAACAACATGGAGCCTCTCCTTGGGAGGCTCATTGTCCAATGGAGAAGATATACACTTCTGAGAAACAATACAGGGAAGTACCTAAGGGTCCAATAAATGGCGCTCACAGTGGTTTACACCCAGCTACGATGGCATGGAAGTTGGGGTCTTACATTTTTTTAAGTTGTGGTAAAATGTAGGTAACATCAGTACCTCAGATAAATGGAATCATACAGAACCTGTCCTTTTGTGCCAGGCTCATTTCACTCAGCACGTCTTCAAGGGTCATATGTATGTTGTGGTATGTGTCAGAATTCCCTTCCTTTTGAAAACTGGATAATAGTCCATTGTGCATATAGACCACATTTTGTGTATCCATTCATCTGTCAAAGGACACTTGGGTTACTTCCACCTGTGGGCTGTTGGGAACGCTGTTATAAACATGGGTGCACAGACATCTGTCCAGGTCCCTGTCTTAGTTCTTTTGAGTATATTCCTGGAAGTGGACTTGCTGGGTCATATGGTTATTCTGTTATTATCTGAGCAACACCGTCCTGTTTTCCATGACAGCTATACCATTTTTCATTCCCACCCGCAGTACACAATGGTTCCAATTCCTCCACACTTTCACCAAAAATTGTTTTCTTTTCTCATATTATTTTTTATAAGCCATTCTAATGGGCGTGAAATGGCAGCTCACTGGTTCTGATCTGGTCAGTTTTGTTTTTTTTTTTTTTTTAATTGAGCCACGTGACATAAATGCCATCCTGATACTGAGGGTGAAAACTATTCTACCATGAACAAAGGTGGGAAACTGCACAGCGTGCCTTGGGGACCAGAACTTTCACAAAGCATAACAACTGGAGGTGAGACCCAAAGAGGTAGATGGCGGCCAGATTATCAGGGTCATCAAATGCAGTACAGACTGACAATTCAGTCCCTTGGAACTAAATTTTGGAAGTTATTATTTTTTCTTTAAAAGAGTAAAAGATAATGGTGATGTTGATGGTTACATAACACTCTTCACTTTTCCTTTTTATTGTACTAATTATTTACCAAAGGAGGGGAAAAAAATGATTCAAGAAGGCAAATGTTAGTCAAACAGGTACACACAACATTAGCTTCCACTAACCTTCCCAAGTACACAAACAAAATGATGGCCCCACAAGCTTCCTTGTGGGAATCTACATTATAACACTCTATGAAAGTAGATGACAGAAAAATATTTTGCAAGCACTCAATGAAGATGTCCAATAGCTTTCTTATTGGTTTCATGTCATTTTTACTTAATTCTCTTGGAATTTGAGAGATCAGCCAAAAAAAACCCAAAAAAACAAGTAATAGTATGATCACAGACCATCTGAATGCTCATATCAAAGACAGAAATGTCTAAGTGAACCAGAAAATAGAAGATCATCTATATGAAGTTAATAGTACGCTACACCCACCCAATTTTAACACATTTGTTTGTAATGAAACAACGGTCAGTTTGAACGTATATCTACAGTACATCTGGGTTTAAAATCAAATAGGATATCTGGAAATCCTCTCACGTTAGCCACCGGACAGGGTGTTTCCTGTTTAAAAAAAAAAAAGAGAGAGAGAGAGAAAAGAAAAGAAATAACAGAAGAGGAAAAGCTTGTAAGTGTTTAATTTTGTTTGCCACTGTGAGCGAGGGGAAGGGAAGGCAGAGGGGAGGCAAGGGGTAGGTCAGAACAGGGAGAGAAGGGTTTACCGCCCTTAGTACAACCATCCCAAGCTTGGGCTCAACCCCAGGCAGTGACATCAGCCCACAGCTGTGCACAGACCTTTGCTCTGCTACCGGCCTGGCGTGCCGGGCAGACAACAGCTGGACTGAAATCATCCCTCACACCAACAGCTTTACTTTGAACTAATTGGCCTGGGCTCCTGAAGGAAAAATGTATTTGGCACAAAGACTCTTGGAACACTTTTTAAGGACACCCATGTAACCGATGCATCAAGGGTTCTGAGCGCTCCCTCTCCGCCAGACACACACAGTGGGGGGAGTGCGGGAGGTCACCTGGGGCTTCAGTCATGGCCCCTTCCTTGTGCTGATGACAGTTTAGGAGAGCTCCTTAAGGCCATCTCAGCCCGGTCTTGTCCTCGCTTACTCTCCGGAAAGCCACTCCCTTTCAGACAGTGAAGCAGGCACCCAGCAAAGTCAAAATAAAACAGGGGATCTTTCAGAATTTCCAGCAAGTGAGCAAGAGGTTTTTCAGTGCAAGCTGACACTGTTTTCAAGAAGTTGTTGCACAAATACAAAATCCATACAGTACAAAGGAATCTTTCTGTCCTGGTGTCTTAATCCTTCCATCAGGCGACTGGTAAAAGCAGGTCTGTGACTAAAGGTGCCGAGAGGCCACTGCCCGTGCAAGAGCTGGACACCCATAACTTTTGTACACGCACTGGGATGCTGCAAAAGTTATCTCCAGCGTCCGCCTCAGCATGAGTTTGCAGAATTAGGAAAGAAAGAAACCAACTCATTTACAAGACCAGCCCTAAAGCCACAGGCCGTGTTAGAGGCAGACCTTTTCACCCCGGGACAAACTATGCCCATGCAGAATTCTCGGCCAATGACAGAACAGGAACACAACATGCTTCAAGCATATAGAACTGAGCAAGGAAAAAAAAACATTTCAGAAAAATGGACAAATGCCTGAATTTTCTCCTTTTCATATAACTTATTTGGATGACCTCTGGAAAAGGCTCTGAATTATAATCTCTGAAAAGGAGAGCTGGATTCATCCAGGGTCCTCTAGTCCTTATCCCCGAGAACCACACGCGCAGCTATTACCTAATTTGTCCTGGGGACCTCTTCTAAGGGGGGAGGCTAGACCTGTATTCTCTCCATCTCGTAGACATCAGTTTCCCTTCGGTGACTGATAAATGCATGTTTACAGAGAAAAGCATCACACAACCATGGCCCTAACTTGGTCATATTCTTCATGACTCCTTCATTTTTGGATCTGGGTAGCACGGTTCATCACGAGACAACCCCAAATATTTTAACTCTCAGGAACATAAATAAAAGTCTTCATAGAACAGAGCTAGAATAATTAGGTGCAATTCTCAGTCACACCATTTACCTGCCACGTGATTTGAGCAAATTATTTAAGCTTTCTAAACCTTCATTTCCTCATTTTTTTTTTTAAATGGAGCTAATATTGGTAGCTTCCCTGCAGGATTAAATAAAATAACACACACGAAGCCCCTGACCCAGTGGCTGACCAGAGTCAGCGTGCAATAAATGTTGCTGTTATCCTTACCCGCCTTACAAAAGACCACCCGTTCAAATGTGTTTGAAGAATCGTCAGAGACAGGCTTGTGGTTCCACGACAGAATGTGACAGTTAAAAAGCAGCCTTGTGTAGCATTCAAAGCTACACACACAGACACACAGGATAGGGTACCATAGTTCTCTTGTTCTTGGCACTGGATGTAATAGGACTTTCCCAACTTGTAGGTGATTTTATCTAAATTGGACATCCAGTATAAAGAAGAAAAGGAAAAATAAAGGGGAGGAGGTAAGGTCACATGGAAGTCACACACACTTTCATGATGCCACATCAGAGATTGTGACAGAAAGAAAAGATTAACAGGAAAATAAGACGACTTCATTCCCCACTGTACACACATACTTTCTCTAGGTGCTTCTGGCAGGCGTGCCATGGGGGCCAACCCTTCTCTGCACCAGCTGTGGGGGGATCAAGATGTCTGCGTCCTACGTTTCTTGCCTGCTTTAGGTCCCCCCGCCAACCCCCGCCTCTGGCCACCTGGGGAATCAGACACCTGCTTTTCAGTGCTGGACACCTTCACTCTTTTTTCAATATACTTCTCAGGGAAAATATACTTGCTTTTAAAGCTCTTTTTTTTTTTAATGTTTTATTTATTTTTGAGAGAGGAGAGACAGAGCATGAGTGGGGGAGGAGCAGAAAGAGGGGGAGACACAGAATCCGAAACGGGCTCCAGGCTCCGAGCTGTCAGCATAGAGCCCGACACGGGGCTCGATCTCACAGACCGCGAGATTATGACCTGAGCCAAAGTCGGAGGCTCAACTGACTGAGCAACCCAGGCGCCCTGAAATATACTTGCTTTTAAAAAAAAAAAACAACAACAACTTGTAATTGTGGAATAATTTTACAGAAAAGGTACATAGATAGTACACAGAGTTCCTGTACCCTTTCCATCTAGCTGCCCCAATTGTTAGCATTTTACATAATCACGGGACATTAGTCACAATTAAGGTTTTGACACTGGAACAATACTAGTAAGTGTGCTATAGACTTTTGGATTTCACCAGGTTTTTTCACTATGCTTTTTTTTTTTTAAGAAAAAAATTTAGGATAATTAAAAAAAAATTCTAATGTTTTATTTGCTTTTGAGAGAAAGAGAAAGACAGAGTGGGGGAGGGGCAGAGAAAGCGGGAAACACAGAATCCAAAACAGGCTCCAGGCTGTCATCCCAGAGTCTGTGAGGGGCTCTAACCCATGAATCGTGAGACCATGACCTGAGCCGAAGTTGGACACTTGTCTGATGGAGCCACCCAGGTGCCCCTAGAAAAACTTTGGCTCTTCAGAGAAGCTGCAAAGAGAAAACAGTTTCCAGATACCTCTCATCCCTTTTCCCCTAACATTAATACTGCACATTACCAAGGGACCTTGACAAAACTAAGAAACCAACACTGGTATAGTATTATGAACTAAACTCCATACTTTGCCCCTTTTTTTTTCTGTTCCAGCACCCTATGCAAGATATGACATTGCATTCAGTTGTCATGTTTCCTCAGTTTTCTCTGGTCTGTGAGTGGGTCTTTCTTCCCCCTCCTGCCCCCCATAATCTTGAAAATTTTCAAGAGTCAGGTATTTTTAGAATGACCCTCAATTTTGGCTTGTCATGTTTTCTTTGCATAGTCCACTGACCCAGCAATTCCACCAGTAAGAATTTATCTTACAGGTATATTCCCACACGTGTAAAATGAAGGACATTTGAGGTTACCCACTGGAGCATTTCTGTAACAGCAAAACATCAGAAACAACCTAATGTCCACCAAGAAGGAACACGTTAAATTATTTGTGGTGTATCTATGTGATGGAATAAGATCATTCAACAGCTATTAAAAAAGACTGATAAAGTTCTTTGTGTATCGATCTTTAAGAATGTTGAGTGGAAAAGCAACGTGCATGTCAAATATGCTCCCACCTGTGTATCAAAGTAAGGGGGAAACCAATCTATAGCTTATCTTACTACTCCTATGGCCCAGCCCCAGAACCCTGAATGGGAACACTATCTTCTATCATAGCAGCATAATCACTTCATAATATTATTCTTACTCTATGGAAGAGAAATCCGGTCAGGACATGCTGCCAGAGTGACTGACGGGCTACGTAGGTTACTCTCTGAAACCAGGGTCTGTTTAAAATTGGAGATAGTAATTTAAGTGAATAAGGTAATCAGTAAGCCATTTTTAAAAGGTAACTTTCTACTTGGGGGAAGGGCAGCAGCCTACAAACAACGAAAGGCTGAGTACGCAGACTGTCCAACAACGGGAAAGTCTAACTTTCCATATCTCAATTTCCTGGTGTTGCAAGGCAGGAATAAACACCACCTGATCGGCTAATCATAGCATTTGGTGAGGATTTTGTAGAGCACATCTTCACAAACTCTCTGTGGAATGATCATCTCCTCAGAAGACGTCCGAGTTTTACTTGCCAAGACGTACTACTTTTTCATATGACCAAGAAATGTGGCAGTCATGTGATACACAACAGTCTTTTTCCAAATTTCATAATGAGCTATGAAGGGCTTTCTGATCGCTCTTGGGAGTTACGTGAATCAACATGAACTGATTTCAAAGCCACTCCCTAATCATAACTTACTAGGAATCTACTTTTACAAAAAAAATGCCTGCACCCTCAATTCTCCCATAAATAATATCATCTTACATTTAAAGGTCAGTTTCATACTTCTTTTTTTTTTAATTTTTTTTTTAACGTTTTATTTATTTTTGAGACAGAGAGAGACAGAGCATGAACGGGGGAGGGGCAGAGAGAGAGGGAGACACAGAATCGGAAACAGGCTCCAGGCTCTGAGCCATCAGCCCAGAGCCTGACGCAGGGCTTGAACTCACGGACCGCGAGATCGTGACCTGAGCCGAAGTCGGACGCTTAACCGACTGAGCCACCCAGGCGCCCCCAGTTTTGTACTTCTACAAAATGCTCTCATATCTATTCTCTCATGTAATATGATAGTGTTTTGAGTTAATAAAATAGGTATCATCTTAAATCTCATTTTACTGGAATGGGAACTGAAGTAGCAAAGTTGGGTCCAGAACTCAATCCACTCAACATTTTCAATTCAGGTTCTGCAGCACAGAACCCAGAACCTGATCTCTGTGGCTATTTCCTCAACCTGAGAGGCAGAAGAGAGAATTTAATTCATACATACAATGGATGCCTGAGTGTATTAGGGCTTCTTTCTCTTGTGGAAGCTAGAAAGACTTCAAGATAAGGCAAGTTAGAAGGAAAAAAAAAAAAAAAAAAAACACCCAACTTTTCTCTACACTGATTAGTCCTGACAAAACCTTACGCAAACGGGGGATGATGATCTGGCCCCACCAGCCAACGTGAGCACACAGGTGCCAGCTGGGTCTCCATGGGGCCTGTGGTTCTCCCTGCCAACACAAGTCTGAAAAGGCTTTGCTGTTTTTCAACTTACTCACTGGCCAACAACATGCTGCAAAACAGATGTTCTCATAATCACAGCAGCAACATTCCGTGGACCAACGAAAACATTTAGGCACGAAAGTGGACTGGAGATGCAAGCCTGGCGGAATAATTGGCATCATGTTCTAAGCTTCGGGCCTGAGAAAAATCAGGCAGGACTTTAAAGAAATCACACTGAGACCAAAGTAATAAATGGAATGTTAAACGTCCCTCATGCTTCATTTTTAGAGTACGAGGTTCAAAAGGGCAGGTAAAGTTGATGGCATTCCTAACATTTGGAAGCCTAGGTACAAACAAGAACGGGCTCTATTCAGTTGGCACTATTTGACATTACTGTTTATTCGCTCACTGTGCTTACCTGATTCTTACAGACTTTCTGTAAAAGAAACAACATTCTGGACAACCATCATGGTGTCTAAGTGTAGTCCAGGGAGCACCTACATGATAATCACCTGAATGGTCATTGAAAGTGGGTTGCTGGGGGTGCCTGGGTGGTTCCATCAGTTAAGCGTCTGACTTGATTTCCACTCAAGTCCTGATCTTCTATTGGTGGCATTGAGTCCTGCGTCGGGCCCTGCACTGACAATGTGGAGCCCGCTTGGAATTCTCTCTCTCTCTCTCTCTCTCTCTCTCTCTCTCTGCCCCTGCCCCATGCACACACATGCAAGCTCGCTCTGTGTCTAAATAAACAAACTTAAAAAAAAAAAGAGTGGATTTCTGGGCTCCATTCCCAAGCCACCTGAGTCAGAACTGTGAATCAGCATTTTAACCCAGTCTATTTCATTACACAGTGAAGTCTGAGAACCACCATTCTGGACAAATGACATGAAATTAGTCAACACTGAACATATCAAAACTGGACAAGGACAAGCTAGGACAAGGAACACAGGTTTTCAAAACTGATACCCCCGGTTATGTTGCGCATCTATACAGGTGACAGTACATAACCTTTTACTTATAGACATAGCCAGCCAAAGTCTGAATTTAGGATGGGCAGACGTGGATAGGGAAAAATGGGCTAAGTCTGAGGTGGTCAAAACCATCTTCAATCAACTCAGCGAGAGAAAGAATTCTCTTTTGGTATACTATTAGTTTTCATTACGTTAATAGTTTTTCTTCATAAATCCCACTTCAAAAATCACTTCTGGAATTGTGCAACTCCAAAGTGACCTAACTGTAAAGAGTTTTTCAAATTACTTGAAATACACAGCCTGTTAAACCACAACTGTAGATCAAACTAATGAAAGAATTAACACATGCGCCAAGGTGTATGGTGGCCTCAAGTTCACAGACACCAGTTGAGTGTTGATTAGACAATTTATACCTTGCTTTTGGCAACGCTAAGTCACTTTTCCCTAACTGATAATAGCAAAACCTATTTTAACCTAACAGTGTTTCTTGAACTCTTGACTCAGATAAAAAGATTCCAAAAGTCATTACCAATGCAAAGGAGTGTCTATATCACATGATTTTCCAACCTTTGAAATATTTCATCATGGTTTTCCCTGTTATGATGAGCAGGAGTTTGCTAGTCTAACCATGCTAGGTTCTCAGCCAGGCGCTTTGCTCTCTAGCTGCTTGACCTCAGGAAGGTTACTTCACTTTTAAGCCTCAGTTTCTTTTCCTTCCTTCCTCCCTCCCTTCCCTTTCCTTTCTTTTAATAAAATACTAACCAGTAGACAAAGAGCTGAATACTGCTGTCAGGAAAGAGCTGGCACTCAGTAATGTTACTACCATACCCAGTGCATAATTTTTATACACAGAGGAAAAAAAATCAACTAGTCTTTTGTAATTATGGGAATTACTGCAATTCTTAGTGAATTAAGGGTTCAAATCCCACTTGTGTCATTATATAGAAACAACCAGGACAGATCTATAAAAATGATGTGCATTACCTGAACAACGCATTACAAATAATGCTAAGTTTATATGAATGTCTGTGAATAAAGGCATTTCAAGTTTTTGTTTTTATTTTTATTTTTTTTAATGTTTATTTATTTTGAGAGACAGCAAGCTTGTATATGTGCGGGCAGGGAGGCGCAGAGAGAGAGGGAGAGAAAGAATCCCAAGCAGGATCTGCTCTGTCAACACAGAGCCCGATACAGGCCCGATCTTATGGTATGTGGGATCATGACACGAGCAGAAATCAAGACTCAGACACTTAACCAACTGAGCCACCCAAGTGCCCCAAGTTTTTGACATCTAGTTCATTTGACCAAATACTTAAGTCTCAGTAGAATTAAAAAAAAAAACTTAAATAAAAATAGATGGAAGGTGTCTAAAAAAGATGTACATAGATATTAATTTTGACAGCTAAAATACCTTTCCTCCATTAATTTAGATAAAAATGTGATTCTAATGATTAATATTAACAAAAAACAATAGAAACCCCCAAAGACCATAATTATGGTTCTCTATTTTTTTAATGTTTATTTATTTTTGAAAGAGACAGAGACAGAGTGAGAGTGGGGGAGGGGCAGAGAGAGAGGGAGACATAATTTGAAGCAGGCTCCAGGCTGTTAGCACAGAGCCTTACGTGGGGCTCGAACCCATGAACTGTGAGATCATGACCTGGGCCGAAGTCGGACGCTTAA
>NC_064811.1:180338086-180383715 GCF_023721935.1 Panthera uncia
AAAAAAAAAAAAAAATTAGAGTGACAGGTTTATTCCCTATCTCAGAGGCCAAATATTTGTTGTGGACACTGACCATTAAATTGAACTGTATTGAACTCTATTTCAAGGGCTGACACTTTCAAAATGATCTAACTGGGATTATCAGACATAATTATAAAATGTTCCCAGAGGGGCACCTGGGTGTCTCAGTCGGTTGAGCATCCGACTTCGGCTCATGTCATGATCTCACGGTTCGTGGGTGCGAGCCCTGCATCCGGCTCTGTGCTGACGGCTCAGAGCCTGAGGCCTGCTTCAGATTCTGTGTCTCCCTCTCTCTCTGCCCCTCCCCTGCTTGCACTCTGTCTCTAAAATAAATAAACATTAAATTTTTTTTTAAATGTTCCCAAGAGAATTATAGCTCACCTTGTTTATTATTCATTTCTAAAAACATACTCATTATTTTTAAAAGGTTTATAGGAAAATATTTGTATACAAAAACCATTGAATATTAGGTATTATACAGATAAACCAACTTTCTCTAGTTACCACCTTCAATATAAAAGTCATTCATTCACTGAAATACTAAGTACCGGGCACAAGATCTTAGCTCGTTGAGCTACAAAGGTAAAGGAGATACTGCCCTTGAAAGGCTCATGGTTCTAGAATGTGAGAAGAGGTCTAGAAACAAATAACTACAATAACAAAGTATCTTGAAGGACACAGTAGAAGGCACAATTAACTTTTCTTGAAAGATTAACTAAAACTCAAATGAAGATAAGGTCTTTTAGCTAGGACTTAGCTAGGTTTTAGCCAGTGAGGTGTTTAAGAGGCAAACAATAGAAAGGCGGTGAAAAAGGGACAGCACATTTCAAGCAGAGGGGATAACATGTGCCAAAGAGGGCCAAAGGGGTATGAACGGACCCGTGTCTAAGGCATGGGGAGGGGAAAGAAGGTGTGAAGAAAGGCAAACGAGCATCCCGATATCATGAAGTTGGGCTGGAAGGTTCTGGTCAAATCATACATGGTGAATACAGTTTATTTGGACTTTTCCCCAAAGCCCAAATGAAGTCATTTATATTTGTTAAAAATGTCCAGTTGAGGACAGATGTGAGACTTGTTTTAACATAGTCTGGAGAGAAGTGGGCCTGGAGCAAGGTGGCATGTTGGATGACCATTGACATGTATTTGAGGGGAGAAATTATGGGGCTTAAATTAGAACAGCAGGAGCCAGAAGGATGAGGAGGAGAGAGGAGGACAAGGCATGTGAGACCTGTCATTAGCTTAGGTGGTAACTGAAGAATGATGCCACTTCAGAAGATGATAAGCAGACTTTGAGGAATAGGTCTGAATGAGGAGACACGGCAGAGAGTTCAAGGAAGCAAAGGGCTGGGGAAACAGAAAGGCCTGATTACACCAGACTGGCTTTCCTGGAGGCAGCTCTTCACCGGGCAAAATACATCTGCAGCCTCGGAAGGACAGAACTCGAAAACTAGCTCTGTGCATCATCACCCACCAGGTTGCAGATGAAACCATGGGAATGAATGGGATAACAGCCGAAAAGGAAACTCTCACTATACTAAACACTATAGGGGTAAGTGAAATTAAGCTATCTCCACTCAACAGAACTTTCCCAAGTCATTCAGCATGACCATAATGAAGAGTATGAGGCAATATGGAAAAGTGCTTGACACAAGCTAAAAAGAGAAGAATACACATAAAATATCATGGACGAATCTCAAAATCATGTTGCTGTGTGGAAAAAAAAAAAAAGCCAGACACAAAAAGAATATGATGTATGTTTCTATCTATATGAAATTCTAGAATACACGAAACTCATCTACGTGATAAAAATCAGATCATTGTTTGCTTCTGGAGAAGAGGGGTATCATCTGCCAGAGAGGAGAATGAAGGCATTTTCTGGGAGGATAGTGAGCTTTAATACCTTGATAAAGCTGTAAGTTACATGAGTGTATGTGTTTGTCAATAAGCATTCCATTGTAGGTAAGTGATACCTTAATAAAAAAAAGTCAAGATATGAAATTGTCTACTCTCATATACACAAAGACACAGGAAATATGCAAGAGTAAAGCCTCCTAGTGGAATATGGGCTATGTTGCCCTCACTTCACAGTTTTAACTTTTTGCACACTATTCTTAAATAAAAAGAAATTTAAAAACCCTCAAATACCCATAAATATTTACCAATTACTTGTGAAAATGGAGAACATGTATTTTTTTCCCCATAGGGAGTAGGAAAGAATCTCTGAAAGAAATTTACTCTCTGGAAAAATTTTTTTTTTTTTTTTTTACTATCTGGAGACAATAAGGAAACACAAGATTATAGTAAGTACATGATTGTGAAGTATCGAGGACTCAGTGGAAGGAGGGGAGCCTCATGGTTTTGTTCTGAGGGAAGTTGGGTTAACTTGGCAGCACAGGACACTGGTCAGGGTGACGACTGAGACAACAGGGAAGTTAGTCAATGGAGGGGAGGGTTGGAGGCAGTTAGATTCTGAAGGTCACTATCACAGACTCTACTTGGGTTTCGGTGCTCCTGAGTCTGAGTTGTCTTTTATATTCTGCAGTTCTTAGTTTGGGAAACTTGCCTTAATTTTCATAGAGAAGATAAAGAAACATTACCCAATTAGAGAGTGGATCCAACAGCCCCCCATATTTTGGAGAGAAATGGTGGATTCCTGGATGATGGTGGTGGTAGTAAGGCTCTCTTGAGGTGCCTGTGGTGGACCAGGTACCATGGCCAGTTGCTTCATACATATTACTATTTTACTCAAGCTCCGCGACAACCCAGAAAAATACGGATTAACTTCATACCCCCAGTGAGGAAACTGGACTCAAAGAAGCTAGGCAACTTCTAGTTAGGAATCCACGGACAAAAGGCTAGACTATGGCCTCCACTTTGCAAGCACTTGGACCGTGTCAGGAGGGGATCAATCACGTCTCATTGGCATTTGAGTCTGAAGACAAAAAAACAACCCATCCTGAGGGGTTTCTAGTAATATAGTCTAATTACAATTCCTTCCTACAGTGTGGTTGATACCCCCACAAAACAGCAAATGTGACTATTACACAGCTATAAAATGGAGACATGTTAGCTTAATAGTAACTATTTAATAGTAGTTAACATTGGGTGCAACGCACTCTACAGTGAGTTACTTCAGGTACTCCTCATGACTATCCTTGAGCAGACAATTATTAGTGCATGTGATAGATAATGAAATTGGGACTCAAGACCTGTAATGTGACTTGCCCTAGGTCACCCAGCTACGAAAGGTCTGGACCTGGTTATTGTGACCACACAGTCTAACCATTCTATAGTACTGCCTCAAATTTTAAAATCGCATTTCGAACTTTGCTATGTAACCTGTTGTCTTTCATCTTAGTCCGTGCTACAGACAATCCCACTGGCAGCTTCTGGAGAATTCTTCCTGGACTGTTTCCATCAGAAGAACTACGTAATGCTTTCTCTTCTCTCCCCTCAAAGAACTGAGACCATTCCCAAAAGGCTTTACATAGTTATTTGAGAAGTTCTACCTCATTCAATGGGAGCACTGACACATTCCCAATTGTCCCTTCCATTGAAAACCGTTCCTAATGTCATCGCATTACCCTGACAAGAGTCCCCTACGGCCGTGTTAACCCAAGTCCCACCCAACTCCCACCTGGGTGACCGGATGCTATGGACAGGCCAACCACTGCATCCGGACGCGTGGACAGCAGTGGTGAAAGCACACCAGGGCACACTCTCCTTATCACAGACGGAAAGTTGAGAACGGGTACAAACTGTGACAGCTATTTCCTGTCAGGCTACGTACCCAATGGAGGTGCTGAGGACCCGGGTCCCACTTTAAATCATTTAATTGTGCTATCCACTAAAAGGTAAGAAGAGGATCCCCTATTCAAGCAGCATGAATGAGAACAGTGTTCCGCTGGCGTTTCGGCCCCATCTTGGAGAGGCCGAAACGTGAACCATCAGGGAGGCTCGTCTCCACCTCCACTGGGTCATAATGAACTCTGAAACACACACAAAAAGGCCTCTTTCCTGACCTGCTCACTCTATATCCATTACCTTATTTAAGGCACACACAAAAGCAAATTAAGTTGGTCATCTGGGTAATCAAAAGGGCAGCTGTCTAGTTAAGTAACAGGACAGAAAGCCTCAAATGCTAACGCCAGGAGGCCTGTTTCTCAGCTGTGGTTTCCTTGAACGGTTTGCCTAGAATTCTCAACTCTTTGGGGTCCTGAAGTTCCATCTGTTTTAAAATTACTTTTCTATAAAGAGTTCCTCATTTCCATCGCCTCAAATAAGGTCAGGAGAAAATGATGTCTCAGCTAGGTATTAAGAATCTGGAGGGGTAGTCAGCAGTTTGTGGTTGCCTCCCGTTGGGAGGTGAAAACAGAAAAGGAACACAGAGACAAGCCTTGGCCTCACATTCACTGCTATTTAATCTTTGCCCAGGGTTGGGGGGTGGCAGAGAAAAAAAAAAAATTAAGTCCAGCCAATTATATTGACAATGTTGAAATTCCGGTCTTGTCCAAAGACAGGTTTCTCCTAGAACTGGATGAACACAATTTTCGTCTCTGGCTGTTGCCTTTGCATTATTTATACACATACCTACTCACACTTTAGGAGGAGGCTGTGAACATACGTAGGAAATCGCTAAGGGGAAGGAATTCAGCCTTTTAATGAATAACTCCAAACTGGGCTGAAGCTGAAGCAGGAAGCTGATTCTCTAGGGCTGAGGGGCCCATGGCAGACAGGGGCATCCCAAGACAGATGGTTCACTCCAACACAGTAGCTGAGGTAGGGAAGGCAAGATGGTCTCTGTTGCATGAACCCTGAAGACCCTTCCAGGAGAGTCAAGAACTAAAACTCAGCTCAGCCTACGAACAGCAGCACTGGATGGTGGGTGTTACAGACTTCAGGGGCACATGGCTCCTGGTAGAACTGGGTCCTTCACCATCAGCCCTGTTAAAATTATAACATTAGCACAGAGCGTGCTTTCTTCAGACAGGCTATCCGGGATGCACAGCATCCTTCTCTTTACATACTTCCTCCTCGCAAACTGCCCCAAGGAAAGCGTAATGTAATTACTATTATCAGAGAGGGAATTTTCTCACCACTTTTTAATATGGAAAGAGGTTCGGGAAAAAAAAATGACAGAATTATTTAAGAGGAACCCACACAATTACAAAACTCGCTCTGTCCTTGTCTTCAGGAAGAGAAATGTTTTGGTCATCAAAAGCTCTGCTAGGCTTAGTCAGATCAGTGCCAGGAATTCTGTGAACTTGAGGTCAAGCTGCCAAGATTCAAAAGAAATGTTGATATTAAGTGTTTGCACAGATACCAGAGTGGGACAGCTAACAACTGCCAGCGTGCAACTCCAGCCATAATGTAGATGGGAGAACCGAATTTGCCAGTTGTCCCCTCATCCTGTCAAACTTACGGGGAAAAAAACAAAACAACACACACACACAAAGGAAAAAAAGCTCTTACCTAGCTCTCCTCGAAGGTTAACAAGTTCTTGGGATAGGGTTTTGTGTTGTTTCAGCGCTTCCTCCCGCTGTGGAAAACACACATCAAGTTACTCATGTTTTCAGGAGGGTCCTTTTCAGTAAAGGCACACATTTGTTATCACCAGGAAAATGAGACTCAGAATCGAGAAGCCAAGATATGAATCATTTAAGCTAAACAGTTTGTGTTGTGAAAAAAACACAGATGTCCCTTAGTTGTTAAGGAAATTCATGTTTCAAAAATCTTTATTTTTTCAGGTTTTCGTCAAACCATCATTGGAGACACTCACTGGCATGGTTCTTTTAAAAATATTTACTTTGAGCCATGCTTCATTGCTAATCCATAGAACCTTTCAGCAAATGCATACTTAAGACTTAATGCATTCTCCTCCAAGGGCAATAAAGCACTAATCAGTTTAAGATAAATATTTAATGTTCTAAACACACGCACTTATATGCACTTTGTCCTAGATTTGCAAATAAAAAAAGTTTTGTTACAATGTCAGTCCTAAAAGGAAGAAGCCACAGTGAAAAAGAATCCTTAAAAAAAAAAGACAAAATTAAACTAATTTTACCCAGCCCCACATTGTTTTCTAAGGATTATTATATTTGGGATCAGCTATAACTGTAAGGAGATGTTAAGAGAAATGAAATCAAAGAATATCACCAACTGTTTCCGTATCAAAAAAGCTATTATTAATTCCGTAAAAAAAGAACAATTTCCAAGTTACCAGCAACTCAAAACAAACCCCCCCCCCCCCCACACACACACACACATAGCGATAGACACAGTTTCTTAAAAGGTTGATTCCCTACCACCAGGGCATAACTAAGGAAAAGGCAGAATTCAGAGCTCTCTGAAAATGCCCTCACTAGGATCACCCGAGACGGAGCTCCTGCCGCATCTTGATCACAGTATTGCAGAGATCATGAGACCCAGTCTTTTGCAGGCAAGAGTTGCTCGTCATTCCAAGCATTCCCCCCTAATTCCAGACAAGCTCTGCCTCAGTCCCTGACATTCTTCCAGAAACGCACTATAAGCAAATACTAATTACCCTTGTTGCTGCACAGGGAGGATAGAGACACATTTTGCTGCTGGAGCAGCCCATTTTCCAGCTTCTGTCTGCACCTGTCCCCACCCCCCCCCCCCCCCCCCCCCCGCACCGTCCAAGAAGTGCACAGGTGGCCACGCCACCCACCAGCCGGGTCTGCCTACATTCAAAGCTCTACCGGGAGGAGCATGATTGGTCCTCGGTTAGCCTTACTTCACATCCTGCAGGTTACCGTATGCCTCTCTCCTCTCAGAAGCTGATTGCTGCAGCTTCTGCCTTTGGCACAAACAGCCCGCGATTACTTAAAGCCACAGCCCTTCATTTATGAAAAACGAGAGCCAGACATTAGACTGATCGATGGCCACTTACTTAAATATCAGCTGGTACAGTGCAAAGAAAAACTGACCTTCTCTGCCTGGATAATGGAGTTATTTTTAGATTTGTGAACCTTTTTAGTTCCCTCTCTAATTGAGGTCGTTAGATGATCACACTTACTAATAGAAAAGAGAAACGTGTTCTCCAAAACCTTTATACTAAAGGAGCCTGTGAACGAGGCAAAGAACAATCCAAGTGTGTGTTTTGTGACTTACAATTCATAATGACATAGTAAGACGAATGGTGTTTGCTGCAAAATTTAATCTGAATGCTTAGAACACGGTCTAGCGGTGTTTAAAGTTAAAGTGTGCAGTGCTGATTGGAGAGTGGGAGATCAGGTATCTTCTATAACTTGTACTTTTTACTTTGTAGTGGTCTCTCACTAAAGAGCTAAGGAAGTTAACAACAGCATGCTAACACTGTCACATGGGTAGTTAACAGTGACTGGAATTTAAGAAACACTTTCTCCTTGAGTACACTTTGCCATTAATGGTATTCTCAATGCTTGATTTTTTAAAGTGCAGTATTAAATTGTTCTGAAATTACAAATCCGTGAGTCCAGGGGCGCCTGGGTGGCTCAGCCGGTTAAGCATCCGACTTTGGCTCAGGTCACGATCTCGAAGTTTGTGGGTTCGAGCCCTGCATCAGGCTCTGTGCTGACAGCTCAGAGTCTGGAGCCTGCTTCAGATTTTGTCTCCCTCTCTCTGCCCCTCCCCCTGCTCATGCTCATGCTCTCAACAATAAATAAATATATATTTTTTTAATTAAAAAAAATAACAACAACAAAACAAATCCGTGAGTTCAGGTTTTAAAAAATGAACAAGTAATGAGTATTCTAATGTAGAAATTAAAGTCTCAGGAAAAATCAACCTGGATAAAATTGAAAGAAAAGCGAATGGAAATAGATGTAATACATGCCTTTCTTAATCTCATAAATTTAGGCCTTAATTTTGTTTGCTTAGTGATCTATTTCAAGTCAATACCAGCAAGTTTTGTCATGCAATTGTCAAAAACACCAGAAGACAGCTTTACTAGATACCCACAAGCAATTAAAAATCGCTTAACTGAAAAATTAGGTTGATATGTAATTTCCATAAGTCATTTTATGAAAACGTTTACCCCCTGGCACGAACACCTACCGCATGATCTCTCGGCTTATTAAAGAGGTTTTGGGGACAAGGGATTTCAGTTCATGTGAACATTTCCCCCAACTCTACTGCATCCCACCTTCCAGTCCCAGAAGCCACTGACAGCTTCCAATCTCTGTCAGTCTCAGTCAACAGTGACAGGAAAGCCGTGAGGTCATCTTTGTCTCTCTTTTGTCTAAATGGGTTGTTCCAAAGTCAGTCCATTCTTCCTCATGAGCCTTGACTCTATCACAGTTTGTCTACTAGTGCAACCTCCACTCCAGTCCTGATCTCCAGAAATTCATTCCTATTCTAGTGAAAGCATCCCTCCACAGGACCTTTCAGGGGGCTGCTTGATTACTGTCCCATGGTCTTTGTATACACAGATGCCCTTATCTCCCAAAACTATTCCATTTAGTCCATGAAAAATAAAATTCACCCTAGGTCCAAGAATCTCCATCATCCAGCTCCTGTTTAGGCTCCCAATTCCTGTTCTGTACAAATCACACTTGCTACCCATGTCCCACCTCCACAAGAACAAATTGACCTGACCCATTACATAACCCTGAAGGGAATGTTCAATGTCAATCATAGTTACCATCTCCTTTTCCCCAAAACCTGGAGATGACATTTATCTTTCTGAATTGATTGGCAAATTATTACTCTGCCAATTAACAAAGCACCATTTCAGACGCTGGGGAAAAGTATGCAAGAAATTTCAGACATGGTTCTTGCCTTCAAGATTGGGACCTGGATAGAACTAAAATGGCCGGGCCCAACTCTCTTCAGTTACCATTCAAGGCAGATGACCTCATCTGAGGGGAAGCGGCAGAAGATAAAGGAAAAACTAAGGGCTTTATATGTGATCCTATATGACATGCAAATCGCAGAGCCCACACCATTGTGTCAGTTTCTGCCTGACTCTCTCTGGGAGCTTGCCCTTTAAGAGATCTATCCTTTACTTGTAGATGATGAAAATGCATTTTGTCACTCAGCTGCTGATTGCTTGTTTCTTTTTATTCAACGGCTCCTCTATCAGTGCTTCTGTCTTAGATGATAAACTCTTTATAGTCAAGATAACAAGTTTATTTAATTCTCTTTTTATTTTAACATGCAGAATTCTACACAATGTGGGGGGAAAAAAAGCAGGAGGTAGGAATCTGGATGGAAATCTGCTTTTCTACGCACTTATTAATATATGAAGTGCTCCAAGGGAAAAAAAATGGATTCACTATAATTTAATTAGGGGTCCCTGAAACACAGGCACTTAGTCTCTGGCTGCCATCCCATCAGTGGGCCTGAATTTGCTAGCTATTGAAGAGCACCACCAGCACAGGGGATTTTGTAGAAAAGAGCCATGTCAGATCGCTCAGACGTGTACCCTCTCCCATCTCCTCCCCACCACTCACACAATGAATCATGTCCACTTTTTTTTTTGCCCTGAGACTTTTTTACTTATAGTAGCCTGCTAGTGTCATTCAAAATTCACCTTGTTTGAGTGCTACTTTAGGCTGGATTTCACTTTGGCTGTCTGCACAGAACACTGCTCAACCATCCAAGGATAGACCTGGAATTGGAATAAACTGAAACCATCAACAATGTGTCCTCTGGGAAACAGAAAGTGTGATATTAGTTTCCAGATTCATGAGGCACTTATTAGAACTTCCATGTAATGAATTATTTCTGCCACTAGAATGGGAAAATTATAGTTATTAAACAGGCTTGCAACCAAAGGGTAAGTGATAGTTCTAGGATTCCCTATAATCAATCATTTTTATCCATACTCTAATGCTCTAAAGCCACTTGGGAAAAACTCAGCAATAAGATATATATGTATATACAGATCAGTCTATACCTACAATCTACATCTGCTTATCCACATCTCAATCCATCAATCACTTGTATAGTGGGTGGGAGAGAACCAAAGGGTTAAGAGGGAAATTGTTCTGAAGAATTACTTAACTTTTCCCCTGTTTATGCCTGTCCTGTTTTATAATAGTGTCCTGCACACATTAGGCAATCAGTAAATATTTGCTGATTGATTATAAAGAGCAAAGAACTTTTGCATCAAGACTTTATATGTTCATCTTACATTTGGGATTCCATCCTGTCTATTCACCCATTTGTTTGTTCAGGTATACACTGTACATCTGTTATATAAAGTCCGGCCATAAGTACTAGGGTCATTTCCCAAGAAGGAACTAGACACAGACCCTACTTTCAGTGAGCTTCTGGTCTTAAAAAGCCTAAACGAGTGCAAATAATTATTTGTAATACAAGGTAAAGAGTGACAGAGAAATAGAAGTGTGCCTAGAATCCAGAAGGTACAGAGAACATAGAGCCAGAAGGATCAGGAAATAAAAGAGGGAGTTTTTGACCCGAATTATAAAAAATCCAGTGGAGTCACACATTGGCATTAAAACCTAAATTAGGTGCAATATGAAATTCACATACAGTAAAAGTATCCCTGAAACTCATTAAGAGTTTGTCCTGTTATAGACTGACCAAACATTTGTCAGTTTATCCAAATAAGTGAGGTTTTTCTTCTAATGTTCGATCTACTCCTCCTCCAACTGAGCATGTGATAAAGAGTTTGGTTTGTGTTTACGAGCAAGGCTGTATGGGGAAAAATTACCTTGAAACAGCAGGATCACATGGACCGTGGGAGGTTCATGCCCACGTGAGTGATTTAGGAACCAAAGGAAGAGCAGACTCCATAACTCATCTCACATCCACTTCTGGGCCTCTCCTCATGGAGGGGCATGAAAGGCAGGACTGCCTGATCTATTTAATTTGCATTTTCTACTTGTTGTTTGTATAGTGAATCCATGTAAATTAAATGTAGATAGTGGTATGATGCTGCTATAAGATGTGAACATGTAGATATTAGAAAGAAGGGCAGTGGCCCAGTAATAAATAGCATGTGAACAAAGAATAGGAAAGTTGAGACATTCATAGATGATTTTAAGTTCCTAACGTCCTAGACCTAGGTTCAAGTCCGGGTCTTCCTCTAAAATTAGCTGTCTGCTGATAGATGAGTTACTTTGTAGCTCCATGCCTCAGTTTCCTTACTAGTAAATTCCAATTTGTGTTTTTGGACAAGATGTGATAAGTTACGAATGTCTAGAACTTAGTAAATATTCAAGGAATGTTATATCCCTCTTGCTTTTTCTCTACCTCACTAATTATACAGCTAGAGCCGACAGGCAGTGAGGTGAGGCTAAAAAGAGCAGCTCATGCCAAATTATAGAATCTTATATTCCAAGTTATACCCCAGAGTTTTCCAGAGGACGTATAACGTGAGCCATGTATATTATTTTAATTTCCTAAAACTGAAGATTAAATTTTAATATATTTTAAGTCAGTATACCCAACATATTATCATGTTGGCATATAGTCAACAGAAAAATTATTCACACGATATCTTCCATTTTTTTCATACTGTCTTCAAAATCCATGTGTAGTTTAATGCTTAACCACATATCTTAAGTTAGTCTTACTGCACTTCAAGTGTCCAAAAGCTTCATAAAGACAGTAGCTACCATATAGGACAGGTAAGCTGTAGACAAAGGTTTTAGTCAGTAGAGTGGAATGCTTTGGAAAGATGAATCTGTCGGCAGTGCTTGGGATAAACGAGTGAAGGGAGCGCAGGCTTAAAATCTAGTTAAGAAGTAGTTATCACAATCAAATGGACAGTTCTCTAGAGTCTGAACAAGGTTGGCAACAGTAGGAATGGAAAAGAGGGGATGGTGGAGGGGGGGCAACACTGTAGGATGAGGGCTCACAGGACTTAATGACTCATTCCATGTGAGACAGAAAGGAATTGAACATGGGGCGGGGTTAGGCTAACTGCAGTAAAACAAATTTATTGGTTTATCGCAAAAGAGACTGTTTCCTGCATTTGATCTTACGTGGTCTCCAATTTTACCTACTTGATAATATAAGCCAGCTTTCCAATTCCCTCCTTACATATTAAAGAGCAACAGAAGTACCATATACCCCTACAATTTTTAAAACTAGGTATATGTGTCTATCTTGCTCTCAAAAAGATGTATTTGGACAAAGCTGTAAAATGTTCAAATATTGATCCCAACTGTCTATTAGCTTGGTTACTTGCAAAGACAGAGACCAAGTCTCATTCACCTCTGTCTCCCCTGCCCCAGACAGGCAACCATATCACAGTAGCCTCTGTAGAAAATGAACACAGGTTTGTTGCACAAACTGAACTACAGAGCAAACTGAACTACAGAGCAGAGCTGAACTACAAGCAAACTGAACAGTTTTCTTCTTGAGATGTAATGGATGTGCATCTTTTAAGACGGTGATTAAAAAAATTATCTAAACAGCTCAAGTATAATTTCATCCCAGTGTTTCCGCTCAGATAATCGCAGTTTTTGGTGGTATACTAGTAGCATACATTCATAGAAGTTTGGCTTCTCAATGCATTTTAACTCGTCCCTGAACGAACACCCTTGTAGAATGTCAGAGAAGACTAAGTAAGCAAAGAAAATCTGTTTCGCATCTGTTGTACCACAATCCATTTTAGGAATGGATGGAAATTCTGCAAAGTCCCCAGACCCATACTGGGAGTTACCTTGGAAGTGTTCCTTGACCCATAAATATAACCAATCTCATTTTTCAAAGCATTCAACTAAAGGTGATATGAAGAGCTACATTCAGTTAGACAAAAAATTGAGTGAAAAAATGTTAAGGCTAATATTGGTTAGACGTGTATACAAGTACAACAAGCAATTATCTTTTGCCATTGTCAGTCTGAGTGATTTTGAAAGAGAAAAGAAAGTCGTAGAAGTGTTTCCATCCCAAATTTCTAGAGAGAGAGACTCAGGTATCAAGCGAGTTGACAAAAGCATAATCGGATGAATTATATCCGGTCTCATCATTCATTAACTGAAAAGTGTTCACAAGGCAAGAGCATGAACGCCGCCCCCTCCCCCATGCCTCACCTCAGGGACAAAGACTGTTTAGAGGGTACACATCCTTACCTCAGAGAGTAGGTGCTGAATCACAACTGTCAATGCCTCAAACTTGGTATTACCACAGGAAAGAAGCTGCTTGAGCTGCAGGATAAATCCACTTTGGTTTTCACATGTTGTTTTATAATGAGCCAACTCAAGTGTTTTTTCAGAAGATAGCACATCTGGAGACGTCTGTGTCTGGATACACAAACTTCTGGGATTCTTCTGCCTGCCCTTTTCAACTGTAAAAGAAATGAGTATACATAGGAAGATATGTGATTTTTAGTTTTATAATCACTACCATCTGGGTTCAAAAACAACGAAATAAGCCACAGAAATGCACTTAAGTTCTATTTACATAAGGAAAGCATATGGCTCAGAACAGAAATTAATCACATATCTAGATGTTTGGAATGCACAAACACAGACCATGTCTCTAGCCCTGACTTAAAAGATTTACATGGGGCAGAGAACCATTTGTTCATGTACGTGAAACAAATAGATTTAGCAATCCAGACACATGAAAATCGCGTGCAAAATAATGTAGATATCACAGGTTCTAATTTTTTTAGGTAAATTGGCACAGTATCCTGTGACAAGTTCCCTGAGTCTATATTCTGATCACATATGCTCAAAGAAAAACACAAGGGATTGGACTTTCAACACCTCTCCCTCCTCCTCCACATTTTCTACAAATCTCGCATCCTTTCCTGCTGATGGCCTGGTCATTACAAAGATTTATACTGCAGATGAGTCATTTCCTCATCTCTAATAAATCATTACACATATTGAACACCTACTCACATTTTGTCCCTTAAGTTCACTGCTAAAAGTACTATACTCTCGACTATACTCTGTTTTCTATCAAACACAAGCTTTATTGTTTTTCCCCTCTCCAAGTAGTAATAATGGCCTATGCATTTTTTTTTTTTAAAGCCCATGCTAATACTCCAAATCCAACTAAGATGCTGTGCTAAGTGATTATTCACTTTCTGTGCCACGGGTGTCCTGGGAATTACTCTATTTTAAATGAAAAACTGCTCAGTTTTGGAACCGTTCCAAATATCTCCATCACTTTAAATCTCCAACAGAACTGGAAGAACACACAACAAGCTGCTTAGCTTCTTGAAATAAGTAGGCCAAGTAATCAAAGCAAAACTAAATCTGAAAAAAAGATACAAGAAACAAACAAACAAAAAAAGCTTCCCTGTTCTCAGAGGTATTCCTGATGGCGTTCACATTCTGTGGTAACAAACCTAAGGGAATTTTATAGATGGGAATTATTTCTTCTAATTTTTCAGGGGGAGGGAAACTAAAGTAATTTCTTGGGGAAAAAAATAAACAAACTTGACTATTCATGCTCCAAGAACCAATTACAAAATACACTCAAAATATTCCTTAAATTAAAAAAAAAAAAAAAAAAAAGGCGAAAAGAGGTTCTCATTTTCTTTGATGCTTTCTATGGCTAAATGACTCATATTTGTATTAATACTTGATAATTCACTGTTCTAAAATGACTAAAATATCTTTTGTGTTTTAAAAACACTTAAAGGGTCAAGTATTTGCCCATAGTCTTTCTTAGTGCTAAGTAGCTGTTAATGATTACTAACTGCCACTTCCAAAGCAGAGGAAGAAAGCAACCAAGTTCCTTGTCATAATATTCAAGTCCCATAGGGAGAGCTTTTAAGAGTCATATTTTAATGAAAAATAATCTAAATATTTTACAGTTTGTCAAAGTGTCTGAAGTTAGCATTCCTTTATTTTTCGTCATTTCCTAAAATGTTCTTAGGAGTTCTACTCTTCACATAAAATAATAATTACATAGTGTTTTACTGCTCAGGCAGTGTTCTCACTTTCCTTCTTTCTTCCCCTTAGTAACTCTCCATAGGGAAGGCGAGGTTCCAGGGTGGGAAGGGCCTTGTCCAGGCTCAGAGGGCTTCTATGGGACAGATCCAAAGTCAGAACCTAGGCCCCCGACACCCAGTGTCTACTGTTCCCACCCACCCTGGAAAGTAGAGACGGGGAAGAGACGTAATATCTAATTAAAAATAATCATTTATGCAATAATCATAATAAAATATCACTTAAATATATCAAGCCCCTTATTTGGTAATTCTTCATTTCAGTAAACCCACATGTAGGTAAACATCTGCATTTTATATAGTTTCCTATAATTTTATACGAACAGAACAGCAAAAAAACATCTTTTAACTCTTTGACCAATTAGAATTCAGTGCAACATATGCAGATATAAATTCATTCTCCTGACACTGCTGTATGTCCTACTAATATTTATGTAATTCATTTGATTATTGATATACTACATTCAGTTTATCATTTCTTGAATCCCTTAACCATGTTTGATTCTTTTTCTAGAATTTCTATGCTGATCAATTTTATTACTTAACACAATATCAGAGTTTTAAAACTGTTAGGCTATAATTATTTGCAAAATTTGAGATGCAAGTATTTAACATTTTTGAAGAAAACATCCTTTAAAATTCTTGCCTACTGAGACTTTCCGATGAGTTTTACTGGTCAGGTTCTAGTAAGTTATTTCATAAGGAGATAAATTTAAATTAATTTATTAAGCACTGTTTTTCCCTCTTCGGGTTCAGAATACATGTACTCTTTTTGTAGCACCAAATTTTATATTTTCCTTCAAATTATCTCTTATATCAAAGTCAGGCAATATCTAGTAATATGTCTGGCTTCGTAAACTTTTTTTTTTCGGTATTATCAATATTTTAAAATTTTACTGTAGTTAAAATATTTGCTAGCAATATTGTTTGGATAAATTACTTGATATTAATCTTTTTTTCTTACTAAATGGTTAATTCCATTTCTAACATTATTTTAAAAAGGGGGAGAGGGGTGCCCTGGGAGGCTAAGTCAGTTAAGCATTGGACTCTTGGTTTCGGCTCAGGTCATGATCTCATGGTTCATGAGTTCGAGCCCTGCATCGGGCTCTGCACTGTTAGTTTGGGATTCTCTCCCTCCCTCCCTCCCTCCCTCTCTCTCTCCTCATCCCTTGCTTTAACCCTCTCTCTCTCTGAAAATAAATAAACTTTAAACAAATAAAAAAAATTTTAAAAAAAGAGGGAGATAGCCTTCTTTCTTTCTTGCTTTAACTGTTTCTCAATGTCCATAGATTTTAAAATAATACATCTCTATCATATTAAGAATCTGTCAATACTGTTTTTTGAAGTGTTTAAAAAACATAAGTTGGGTTTGCTGACTCTATATTAAGCCTCTGAAACCATTATGATTTTTACTAGATTCTATTTAATTTGATAAATTTTGGTTAAAGGCTTTTCTTAAGCCACAGTGGCTTCAAATTCCTAAGACATTCTTTTCTCTTTTTCAATTAAAATACTTTTTACCATCTGAAATGTAGTTCCTCCTCATTTTTTTGAAGCATAACTGACATTTAACATAATATTAGTTTCAGATGTGCAGCATGATGATTCACTATTTGTATATACCGGGAAATGATCACCATAATAGTCTAGTTAACATCTGTTCCCATACATAGCTACAAAATTTTTTTTCTTGTAATTAGACCTTTATAGATCCCTCTTAACAGTTTCAAATATGCAATACAGTATATCTACTCTAGTCCCATACTGTACATTACATCCCCATGACCTTTTTATAACTCAAAGTTCGTACCTTTTGACCTCTTTCACCCATTGCACACCCACCCCCAAAACAAACTCTTATTTTTTTCAGATATGGCAGCTATATGTAAGCTATAAGGTACACCCAGGAAAACATTCACTGCCCAAGCCTGACTACACGCCAGTCAGGCATATCTCTTGGCACTTAGCTGCTTTTCATTTATGCTTTGCCTGGTCACTGGTTCACCTGTGGCTGCAGTGTTAAGGTGTTAACAAGGCAAGTAGGGGAGGGACAGCACCTGTGCTTCGGTAAAACCCAGCTGTCCACATGACAGCTGCTTTTTCTCTCAGGCTTTCTTTTTCTTTACTTTTCTTAATTTTTTTAATGTTTATCTATTTTTGAGAGAGAGACAGAGGACAAGCAGGGGAGGGGCAGACAGAGAGGGAGACACAGAATCCTAAACGGAATCCAGGTTCTGAGCTGTCAGCACAGAGCAGGACATAGGGCTTGAACTCAGAGAGTGCAAGATCATTACCTGAGCCGAGTCGGACGCCCAACCAACTGAGCCACCCAGGCACCCCAACAGTGTCTCCTTTTTCAGTAAAGGGGATAGAAACCAGAAAGACACAAAGTGTTCTAGTATGTTTTTTATGTTTTTGAACCATGGGGTAAACATAACACCTATTCAAAATTAAAAAGTAATTATTTTCTAAACATGACTAAAGTGAATTCTGAACACTTAAATCATTAACACTTAGCGATCAAAAAAACATAATTAATCCACATTTCTTCCTTGAGGAATATAGACAGGAATTTAATAATACAGGTTTCATTGTATGTGACAACTCAAAATAGATTTGCATTAAAGGAGGAAGAAGAACGTTGACATGTTAATTCTTCTAAGAGTACATATCTTCAAATTTAACATAAGAGCAAATAAGCAACTACAATGCCCTGCACCTAGAAGTGGAAAATCAAGTTGTGACCTCAATCTTCTGCTCCATATACTGTGCTCCCGAAGGGCAAAATCGTGCCACGTGGTAGCTGATGACCTAATTTGAGCATCTTTCCCCCTCCTCACTCCTGGCCCAGTTTGAGATCAGAGATGATACAAAAAAAGGAAAAAAAAAAGTGATGCTCAAAGCCCTAATACTCATAAATAAGGTCCTTCAATATACTAAAACAGAGTTTCCCTTAAACCTTACAGGAGTCATGATTTATAGGAAATTAAAATATGAACCAAATTTGCCTTTGTGTCCCCTTTATTAACATGTTACCATTTTGATAATGTAGCTGTATTTAAACACATAAATTCATTATGCCTATTAATAAGACGTGATTTCAAAGAATCAACTTAATCAGAAACCTTAAAATTACATGTTACCTTCTATACAGATTCAGAAGTCTGTCAACAAGATAATTACCAATATTGTGTCTGATCCAACCTTCCTGGGACTCACTCTGATGAAATTGAAACCTCCATTGGGGAAAACAGAAGTCATGAATCAAAGACATGTGCTCACTTGAAAACCAACTGGATAACACTGGTGTGTTTGTTCATTATTCTCCAAACCCTCCATTTAATAAAATTTCAAACTAGCCTAATCAACTTATTTATCATCTTCTTGAAGAAAGTGGTTAGGTAAAGAGGAATAGGCCCTCTTTCCAGGCTCTAGTCACTCAGGCATATAGACCCCCACGTCAAGACAAAACAAAGTTTTTGAGAAAAACTTAACCATTAAGACATGGATGAACCCACTACATGCCGAAGACATGTGCATCTTAAGGCCAAACAAGCCATTTACTGAATGTGCTGGCTCTCCAAATATTAAAATCCAGTAAGAGACAAGACCTACTGGAAGAGTTCGCCTTGGCAAATGCAAAACTATATACACTGTGTTTAATAAATAACGTTGCCTAATTTTTTGTGTACCTATTGACCTAGTCATTCACTCACCAAATATTTATCAAAATCTACCACGATGACTTTGCCATGTGGCGGGAGCATCAGTCCTGCTGTCTGGCGGGGGAGACGGGAGGCACAGAGGAAGGTAGTGTTGCACACAGATGCACGAAGATGCCTGGAATCTCAGCTAAATCCTGTCTCTCTAGCATTCATTTCTTCCTGTTCAGCTCTTATAGTATCCACCTGTCTGCATTGTAAACTAATGTCTGTGAGGTAATAAAAGATAGGTAATGAACTAATGTGCTAGTGAGGGCCCCCTCAATCTCCACCAGCAGCCTGGACAGACAACCGATTCCCTTC
The DNA here is from genome assembly GCF_023721935.1 of Panthera uncia. Lineage (NCBI taxonomy): Eukaryota > Metazoa > Chordata > Mammalia > Carnivora > Felidae > Panthera > Panthera uncia. The sequence continues at coordinate 180,357,014 of NC_064811.1, forward strand.
TTTCTGCCTTAATCTGACCCAGCACACCAAACCCTTAAAAGTGACACTTATCTCTACATGGAGGCCTTTAGTCTGTTTCCTCAGCATTGGATGATGGGTCCTTACCCTGGGATATCTCATGGAAACAAAGCATTAAATGAGAACTATTGGGAAATACGTGTTCTCATAAGAGGGAGTATCCAGTTCTAAATGATCACTCCCATGACTACTCTTCATTAAGTGCCAATTGGATGTGCTTCTAACAAACTGGTCCCTGCAAAGGTCCCGTAAGGAATCAAAGGGAGAGACGCCATCCACAATGACAGAATAATTTGATAATTAGATAACAGAGTTATGTGGAGTGTGTGGGAAGAGTCCAGGTGGAGAAACACCTAGATCTGGAGCAGTCAGGGCAGGGTTCAGGAGGCAGAGTTTGCATGGGCATTTGCACATCTGGCAGACAGATAAGCAGAAAAGGCCAGCAGAGGCGCAGGGGTATGGGTGGCCCCAGATATTCCTGAAGTTCAAGTACAAAGAGGTGGCTGAAGCAGAAACAGGGTGACAGCATCCACGCCACACAAGGTTTGACCATATAGGTGGCTGAGGACGACACTGAGTGGGGGTCTGGGGGCACTATGAAAGATAGTAGAGGTACACAGGGGGGTCAGGACGAAGGCCCAGGAAGAGAACCCATGGGCCAGGGGTAGTGAGAACAGGCAGAAAAGGATGCGTGTGTTTATAAGGCAGAACGGCCGGGGGGACTTAGTGGACCAGGTGGATCAAGGGGAGCCCAGGAAGAGCCACAAGCTTGCAGCTAGGAAGTAACACAAGAGGAGTCGATTTGTGCCTGGGAAGGAGAGTAAGGGCAGAGCGAGGGGAGGAGTCTGGTGTGGGACACAGTGAAGAAGGCGGAAAGACATTCTCTGACGCTCTGCTCTTCATTCTCCAGAAAGGGTCTATTCTAAACTCACCTGCTTTTTAACACTTTTCAAATTCAGTTGTCCACCATGTCATTTTCCCAAGGAGCCATCAGCTCTGTATCTGCTCCTGTCCTGAATGCTGCCCTCAACACGAGTGTACTAACCCACCCTTCCTGGTTGTACCCAGTGAACAGTAAAGCCATGGTAATCTGTATAATCTTACAAGAGATTTTTTTTTAATTGTCATCCATGTCATCAATTATTACCTTAAACTTATTATAACCTTTTTGTGTTCCTTTTGTTATTTTTGTTATTTATTTTTACTAAAAGAATGAATAGTTATCACAGTTTCGAAACTACATGCAATTTTTTCTATTCTAGGTAGCTATGGCATTTATTTACATGGAACATTTCAAGCTCAGCAAAGCAGTGTTTAGACTTTTAAAATTACCCAAGCTGACTCTCTTTGAGGTGGAGGGTAAGACTTTAAGGCACCTAAGCATTAAAAATTTACATTACTATATCATCAGAATTTGTCACAATGGCTTGTATTACAAATAAAAGGGTTTCACTTTTATAACTTTTAAAGTAGGTTATAGAATGGAGTGTATATTCCTATTAAAAACTCCTATTTCAGATTAATTATGCTTACACAATTTTTCCTAAGGAAAAAAAAAAAAAAACAAAAACAAACAAACAAAAAAATAACCCAAACTTGACCTTAACTATTTCCCATGTAGCTGGCAGGAAATAAGCAGATTTCTCATATTCTTAAAATGGACTACAAAGAAAAAAATTCATTACATCAGAAATACTTTTTTTTTTTAAGTTTATTTATTTTTGAGAGAGAGAAAAAGAGAACATGAGCTGGGGAGGGGCAGAGAAGGGTGGGGGAGAGAGAGAAACCCTAGCAGGCTAGGCTATCAGTGCAGAGCCCAACATGGCGCTTGGCTTGATCTCGGAAACTGTGAGACCATTCCCTGAGCCAAAATCAAAAGTCAGAAGCTTAACCGACTGAGCCACCCAGGTGCCCCTTTTTAGAAATACTTTTAAGAAGATATTACCTCCCTCAGTTTGTTGGTTCTTTAAATAATCTAGAAGTTCAGCTGAAAATGTTAAGTTTATGAACTGCAGGACTGAAAGAGCATACTATAAACAAGGAACACAGCAAAACATTTCTAAGTGATACAATTTTAGTCCTGTAACATTAACAATTCTGAAGATACTGAATGAAAATATATTTATTGTAATCATCTAACCTAACAGTTTCATCAAAAACACGAATTTTAGTAGAGGAAACAACTCAATTTTTATTTCAACTTAAATAGGGAACAAGGGTCTTTTGCTATACTTTTGTTCGCACTGTGTATGAGCAAATTGGATAGGCCTTTTCACAGAGCACCAGGAAAGGGATAAAATATACATCCACCAAGTCCCTACCAGCGTGCCCTAGCAAAGCTGTGGCTCTAAGACCGCCATAGCTAGATGAGCTCAGTATCGATCTATGACAGAATGTTTTTAGCATAATACCATTCACAACATCAGTTCTCAGGAAATGCTCATCAGTGTGGTAGGAAGCCAGCAAAACCTTCAAGACTCCTTTCAAGGAAACCAAAGAGAAGAATGTGTATTCACGGTACAGTAACAAAGGGATGGTGACAGGTTACATCTCTCATGTTATTCTTGAACTTGGTCCCTGTGAGATCTGTATTCTACAAATGACTGAATCTTTTAACTTTTTACACGTAAGTTCTAACACACCTGTTTTTTAATAGAAGCTTTTTAAAATGGTGCCATCAACTTCTGTATTTTGTAGTCTGAGAGAGAATCACGAGAGAAATTCAAGTTTATTTAGCATCAACTTGGCAATACCTACCACAAATGTACTGATAACAATATTAAACTTTTGTTGACACATTTAAAAAATTATTTTTAATTTTTACCTATTTTTTTTGAGAGAGAGAGAGGGGGGGGGGGGGGGGGAAGCGATAGAGGGAGACACAGAATCTGCAGCAAACTTCAGGCTCTGAGCTGTCAGCACAGAGCCCAATGCGGGCCCCAACTTATGAACCGCGAGATCATGATCTGAGCCCAAGTCAGATGCTCAACAGACTGAGCCACCCAGGCACCACCCCCCATTAAAAAAAACAAATGTTTAATCTTTATTTTTTTTGAGTGAGAGAACACATTTAAAATATATAAAAGCCATATGTCAAGTTGAGACATTCTTCCTCCACATATTCTTTTATAACTGAAAATTACTTCATTTAAGATAGAAATCAAATATTAATCTGTGTCCAAAGTGACTTCAAAGTGTTTAACTGAAATAATTACAAAATAGGTAATCATTACCCAAAGCCATTCGTATCATAAGAGAGAAAAAAAAATAACAAGATGTTGCGAGAATAGACTTAAATAACCCACTCCCCTTGGGGTGCTTGGGTGGCTCTGTCGATTAAGCGTCCGACTTCGTCTCAGGTCATGATCTCACAGTCCATGAGTTCGAGCCCCGCATTGGGCTCTGTACTCACAGTTCAGAGCCTGGAGCCTGCTTCGGATTCTGTGTCCCTGCCTCTCTCTGCTCCTGCCCCACTCACGCTCATTCACTCTCTCTCTCTCTCAAAAATGAACATTATAAAAAAAAATTATAGGGGAGCCTGGGTGGCTCAGTCGGTTGAGCGGCTGACTTCGGCTCAGGTCATGATCTCACGGCTGGTGAGTTCGAGCCCCGCGTCTGGCTCTATGCTGACAGCTCGGAGCCTGGAGCCTGTTTCAGATCCTGTGCCTCCCTCTCTCTCTCTACCTGTAACCCACTCGCATTCTGTCCCTGTCTCTCTCAAAAATAAACATTAAAAAAAATTTTTTTTAATTATAAAAAAGATCCACTCCCCTTATTTATAAGCAGCCAGCATCAGCTTTTGAGAATTAACAGTTTGACCTTCTCTGGGTCAGATACTATAAAAAGGCTGCAACCCCCCTTACCCCTGCAGGCTCTAGAGCCTGGGGAAGTCAGGCACTCAATTTCCCAGCCTCCCTTGCAGGTAGCCAGCCATGTGAATGACACTTAGCCAATGAGATGGAAGCCTGAGTGATTTGTCACCACCGCTTCATTATTTTATTTTTCCTTCCTGGAGCAGTGATCATGAGTGCAAGAGGCAAGAGGCATGTTCCGGAAGCTAAGAAAATAGCAAAGGTGTTGATCCTGACAGAGCTGAGCTACTGAACGTCAGAACAGCTTTTTAGGTGAGACAAGTAAGTTGCTTCATAGTCAAAGCTGTCTTAACTGCAGCTAAAAGCAGGTCTTCTCGACATTCTCAAAAACGAATACCAAACATAACTTTTGTTCTAATTAGATGTTTTCATATTCTGCCTCTCGCTCTTACTCTCTGGTCAAAATGGTTCTCTTTACTGTGGTTTTAAGTAAATGAAATATTTTGTCCTATTAATAATACTTCCACCTGCCCTCAATATCTATGCAGTACATCTCTCCCCTTGGCTATACTAATTGCTTTTGATATCACTGCCTCAGCAAAAATAATTCTAAGCGCAGTGGATTGCTTTCACTTCAATCAAAAGGAATACTAACCCTCTGAGGTTCAAAATCGGACTTTTCATAATAATGAATACAGCTATCAGCTTCAAAGAAAAACTGAATTCTAATAAAACTGGTGGTAAGGAATATTTCTACTAAGAAAATTCTTTTCCCTCTACTGACTCATTATAAAATTAGAACTAACATGCAGAGGAAAAATTCTGAAGTAGAGCTATTTTGGCAAGAGAGACTACTGCCAGACTGTCAGTGAAATCACTTCCAGACTTAGAGGAAAAGCATTTCCCTGACGCCGAGCTCTTCATCCATGCTAGACATCCTGCAACGTCACTTAGAACTCTGACAAGCACACACTTCCATTTCTTGCCCCTATTCGCAGAGAACATGACATCCTGACTCTGGTAACACGCTCCCTCAATGCGTGCCACACAATCACAACATTCCGGAGTGCACAGTGTCCTTCTGTAAAGATCCAGTGAAAGGGCCTGGTTTACCTGGGTCCCGCTGATCACTGCCCCTCTTGCTGGCACCTCTCCATCCACATTCTACACTCAGACACATTAAAATGTTTTTGTTTCCTTGAAGGAACCATCCTCTCCCTCCACTCCAGGCTTTCACATGCTGTTTTCTCTGCCTGGAAAACTTTCTGTTTCTGAGCTAACTCCAGATACTCTGAGATCCCAGATTAATTGGCACTTCTTCTGGAAGCCCTCAAGGCTGCTTTACCCACTGGGAGCTGCCTGGGCACTTAGTCCATGCCTGACCAGGATTACTTGATATTCTGTTTAATAATAGGCTGTGCAAAGGCAGGAGCATGTGTGACTGCTTCCTGGTTATATTTTCAGCATCTAGTATTGAACCTGCCACATAGTATGTGTCTAGTAAGTACTCACGAAGTGAATGAATCAATCTTGCAACGTGAAAGACAGTTGGCAAAGAGGAGAAAGGGGGGTCCTGGCTGGCAAAGCTTGCGACCCTGGTCTCAGGGTATTGACTTCAAGCCCCAGTATGGGTGTAGAGCGTACTTTAAACATTTTTTTTTAAGTCTTTTATTTATTTAAGTCCTCTCTCCGTCCAACATGGGGTTCAAACTCACAACTCCAACATCAGGAGTCACATGTAGAGCTAACCTTAAAAAAAAAAGTTTGATTGCTTATGGAAACAGGGGGAAGTCTGGTAGCAAAGACCAACTATGAAATCCTTCAAATAGACCAAACCTACGAAACTGTCAATATTTGGTTGTTTTTTTACTTCTAAGAAGAGCAATTTCAAATGCTTCCACATATAAGAAAGACAACTAGAGTAGCGGCAGAGGATAAAAACATATAGAGATTTCAGAGAACAAGGTCTTAGATTCTTACAACCAATTAGTTGCGGATACATGAGGAAGAACAATGATTTCAAATGTAACTGGTGTTACATGACAGGATAAAGGAAAAACGTGCGTCATGAAGATAAATAAATCACCAGTATTAACTGAGTTTGGGTGATAAAGAGATCATTAGATTTGATAAGGTGAATTTTCAGGTGAAATACATCCAGGGTTTTTTAATCTATAGCCAGAAAATTCATAGCTTTTGAGGTTAAAGATATCTCAGAAATCCTCTCATCTGATTCCTTTATTTTGTAGCTCTTGTATGATTAAGTGATCAAGGTCATTCCCTTGGTTACCAGCAGAACCAAGGCTACACCCCCCCAGGCTCTTGGAATCCAGGTCAGCTCCAGTGCCATTTTGGCAAAGAACGCCAACACCACTTACTTCATTAAGAATATAAACACAAGGTACTGCTTACAGCCCTTTTGGGTAAGAATAAATGCCGGACATCAATATCCATTTCACTCAAAGATCTCTTGGCCCTTAAAGTTATGTAACATGGGATCAGCTCACAAAAGATTCTCACTGGGGGTCAGAAGAATTCTATTCTTTACATAATTTTAAAATGCTTCCCATACACAAAACTCTTTTTTTCATCACTGCTATTCAACAGATCTAACAGAATTATAGCACAAGTCACAGCCAGGAAAACCTGTAAGTCAAGTGTTCTGAACAGAGGTCCCAGGTTTTCCTCACATTTCCACTACTGTGTGCCCTTGAGCAAGACAATACACTTCTCTGGGCCTCTGACTTCTGGTGTAAAAGAAGGTAGGCTAGACCACCTCTAAGTGCACGCACCCTCTAAAAATTTCACTTTAGCCAAATGAATGTTTGAAAGTAGTTTTACAGAAATTCAGATAATAAAAGGTACCTAAAATAGCAACTGTTAGTCAAACTCTGATAATAAAAGCCTTCGGTCTTTTGCTTAAGCTGCCTTGGAAGTCTATCTGCTTCACAGCAGTACAATAAACAACCTAAAACGTTCGCTTACAGAAGACTGGTTAAGTAGATCATGGCTTCCATGACTATTAAAAAGCAGAGGTAGATAAACATGTGTCAACATGAAAATCTAAGATACATTAACTTTAAAAAGCAAGCTATATTAGAGAGAGAGTACGTGTGTGTATGCTTCCATTTTTATATGACAAGAATCTATAAAAATCTATATAGGCTCACAGAGGATTAGCGAGTTTCTGGAAGGCTATACAAGCACCCATGAGAAGAGGGAGTCCTGACAAGACAGAGGCAAACTTTGAATTGTATACCTTCTGTACAGTTTGATTTTCTCTTTACCTTGGAGCAAAGATTATTTTCTTTAAAAGTTTATAGCTAGTTGGAGCTATTTTAGATCATACAAATTATCTGCAAGTACAAGGCACTCTTCCATTTCTCACCTTTTTTATTTCTTTTTTTTAAAGGTTGAAAAATTCACATTGTCATTTCGGCTGGGAGAGAGAGCAACACTATTTGCCTCCCAACATTGCATTTACCTTCAGCAGCCAGCGCAGATGGAGGGAAAGGTCGGCAGACTTAAGTGAGAGGTCAAGGGGAGTTATGAAACATGAGGAGAAGGTGCCGGACAAAATGAGAGACACCCTCAGGGAAGGGAGATGCCCCTGGGAAACTAAAAACAGTCAGCTGAAAAAAAACATCACTAGGGACGGAGATGAAAAACAAGACACATCGGGGCTGACATGAATATCAAACAAGAAAAAACAATCTGTGTATATACTCAATCCATCCTATTACAGGTAACACTAACCAGCCAGAATCAAATACAATACACCTGTTTTTATAGCATAACTTCAATATAATTCACCATAGTTGCCATTACCATCTAGAACAAGAGGTAGCAATGGGAGGCAATTAATCGAATCCCCTAAAAGGGAGCATGCAGGTTTACACATGCCTAAGGTATCCACTGCACTTATCTCCATTTTAGGCACAGAGAGTAAAAAGCAGATACAAGCATAAATATCAAAGGCGGTTTCTTTGATTGCAAACATTTTCCCTGTGAAGCTAGGAAAACTCAGTTTGTTTTGTGGCTCCCTTACTACCTTCTCCACAACTACTAGGATGTTTTATTTTCGGCAATATTTCAAATTTAGACATCTTTTAACATATTAAATTAACCTATCATAATCTCGGTGAGAAAATACATCCCGAAAAACTACAGAAAACCGTCTCATTTCATCTCCTTTTTTAAGAATAAGAAAAATCACAATTTACCTATCTGCTCTTTCCAAAATCACCTGAAGTACAACAAAATTTAACAGGTGCTGATTTTCACAGGTTTGGTTAGTGTCAGAAAAGAGCTAGGGGAGTTTCAAGGCAACAATTCTGCTTTCGATAAACAAAACAAAAACACATCTGCTTATACTCAGTAGAAGTATCATATGCTCATGTGTTGAAACGTTAAGAGCCAAATGCTTATTTTTACAAAGTAAGCCTCGCGCTCTCATTAGAGCTTTCTTTCTGCAATTACTGTATCTCCTTAGAAAATTTCTGATAAGCAGCTGCAAGTTAATCAAGATGTCCCCCATGCAACGCTAAACAGAGATGTATGCAAGACAAACCTGTGTGGAAAATAACAGTGCTTTTCCTAAACCCTGAAGGAAGTCGAAGATTTCGAAGCAACCCTTTGGCGGTCAGTCGTACGTGAATGGTGGATAAGGAGAATTTGGGAGACAACAACATGTCTTCAGAGCAGGTGAAAAGATTTCGCAGAAGAAACAGCTTCCAGGCACAGTCACATACTGTCTTTTTAAACTCGGTACTCTTCAAAGCCAAGAAATAACAGCGGGAGAAAACATGCCTACATAGCAAATGTCATTCCACTGCACATACACAAAAGAAAAAAAAAAAACAACAAAAAAACCCCGAGCTCTCCAAGGGTTCCTGGCTTCTGTTTTCACTTCCAGATGTTGTCCAAACAATACTCTTCCTCTGAATAAAATCTCCTCTTAGTGGATCCAGCAGCAAGCAGCCTCTCAATTACATCACACTGTACATGCTTAAGGGCTTGTTATGGTTTTCATCAGGGATGGTAAAGGGGAGGAGAAAGTGGGTGGTCTTAGGAGCTTTATATAACAACCAATAATGTCACGGATTCTCTAACTACTTGAGAGATTGGTGAGGGAAATTAACTACTTTGAGTACCTAATGTTTATTTGGGAATAAGGAGAAAATTAAGATTTCGTTACACTCTTCTATATTGATTAAAATTTTTTTAATTACATTTACACTAATAACAGTGGGCATTTTTTTTTCAAGTATTTTGTATGTAAATCTGTTTATAAACCCAATACCTTGGGTACACTTTTTTAAAATGGCTTCAAGTAGTAAGTGTTCCCAGTTACAATTAATAAAACTTCCATTAATGACAGATTGATAAAAGGTTAAACCTTAATAGTCATGTTCTGGGGACCTCACTAATAACCAACGAAAATGTTGTTCTAGAGGCATAAAATTAATTGGGCCACATTCTGATGATGGCATTCACTGATTTACAAGTTTCATTTACGGAAAATCAAGTGGCATCTCAGAGTAATGTTTGGGACTGTGCACAAATTAGGATCTGTTTTACTGGGATCTGTTCAATGTTTATTTTGGTAGTTTATAAAAGTACACTAAAATATGATGACAAAAACTAAAAGTACATGAACGTATGGTTGTAAGAAAAGTACACAGGCATCATGCTACTTAAAGGTAATGCCATTAATAACCAGGAATAACCCAACATTTAACACTTTTTAATTAAATAAAGAAAACAATGTAAAAAAATGATCTATGCTTGTTTCCAAGATACCCTAAGAAAACAAGACTTAGTAATAGAAATAAATGTGGAAATTGTTAGCTCTAAATAGCCCTATTAAGTGCTATCAAAATATGCAGGGAACAGCTACTGTTTTAGAAAACCTACAGAGAATTTAGGCTATGAAGAGGGAAGGACACTGAGAGGAAAAAAAAACCCCAAAAACTGAGTAATTCCCTCTCCCTCTTTCCTCTTTCCTGCAGCCTGCCATCTGAGAGGCTGTCAATACAAACTCAATTACCTGTCAAGGGTTAGCTGTGGGAAAGATACAGCTTGTTAACAAGCACAGGATGGGTCCTGAAAACACATTGTACCCATGGCAAGGGAAGCACAAATAACCAAGGAATTAATAAAGAAAAGCTACACTGAGATGTTGCCTTCTGGCTTTACCACAGTTCATTACTGAACAATCACCCTTTTGCCAGATTCTATACATTAATATTCCATAACTACATCCCCCCCACCTCCTCCCAAGAAACCTGTAACAACTAAAATATTAATCAGTATTAAAATCATGAATAGAATAAAATTAAATATTGGCATGACAAACAGATCTGGTAGCACCCCATTATGGATGTCATGCAGTTTTTTTATTCGGAGTTTTTCTCGCTTGTTAAGTAACAGTAAACTCTAAGTTACCCTGGTTTAAAGGGAAATCTTTTAGCCTAGACGATCCACAAGAAGAAATTAGCAACATGCTACCAATTCATCGTATTCATTGACATTTTTCTTTGCACTAAGCTATCCTGCATAGTCAAGTTCGCTAATGATCTTTTTAAAAATCAGAACAAGGAACTCCAAGAATAAAAAGCAGAAGTGCTAGTCAGAAAGTCAAGGTGGAAAGAGTGGTTCTTGCTTGTGCAGTCAGGTACACACACACACACATATACACAAGGTGCACTACAGCTCCAGCTGGGTTTTCACTTCTTTCCCAACATGGTCTGCCCCCTAGTGGCAATCTAACACAAGGGAGCCAAAGTAGTGGGGCAGCCTTTTCATTAATAGTTAATGGCCAACTCTTAACTTCTGTGTGCCAGGGACTCCCCTAAAAACTTCATAGGTTTTCATTCTTTTATTTATTTTTTGTAAGTTTTTTAAGTTTATTTATTTTGAGAGAGAGAAAGAGAGAGAACAAGCGCGCGTGCACGTGCACGCAGGGGAGGGGCGGAGGGAGAGAGAGAATGCCAAGCAGGCTCTGCTCTGTCAGCCTGGAGTGATGACTGCAGGATCATGATCTGAGCTGAAAGGGTCGGTGGCTTAAGTGAGCCACCAAGGTGCCCCTGTATTCACCCTTTTAAATAACTGAATGAGTGTTTATTGTGGGATTACAACTATTTTTAGAACATTTATACTTTGGGGAGGGGTGGATAGGGAAGCACAGATTTTAAAAATTGGCTCAAAAAGATTCTTTGATTACTTATTTGATCAGCCATTAGCACTCGTACATTAGCTGTAGTTTCTGAAGTTAACGCTAAGTATAGGAGACGTATCTAAAGGCAAGTGCCCATCTTTGTTATTACACAAATTCCTAACTGAAGAGAATATCTAAAGATCACCAAGGATCTTTAGACAGCAAGGAAAAATTTAAGAAACTTTTGATACCTAAGAACAATGTTACTAAAAATTAGGAGTAAGACGAGTTTTTATGAAGGGCAGAAAAGCTTGTGTTAGGATTTCAAGTGGAAAAACAAAACCATGATTTAAAATTTTATGTAGTAGGATCTCAACTTAAAGAATAAAAAATATTGAAGGAAGTATACAGAAATGTCACCAATGCTCTGAGTTGGAGTAGGCAGGATTTTCAACGTTTTTGCCATAGGTTTCTGTATTTTCCTATTTAAAAAAAAAGATCACAGCGCCAAAAAACAAAACAGACTTTTAAGTTAAAGTGATAATTCTATTAATTCTATAAAATTATAATAATTCTATAAAATAATTGTGTAAAAAGCCTACAGAATCAGCTGAGTTTCCATTAATGACACAAATAATGACAAACCATTAAAAAACTGCGGAAAGTCTTTAGCAAGGTTTAAAAACAAAGATGTGATATGGATGATGTAAGTATTTGGCAGATGAATACACTATAGTATTACAGTACATTCAAACAAGAACCACAGATTCCACTGCAGCCTGTGAAAGTGCGTGCGTGCGCGCACGCGTGTGTGTTTAATCAGACCCGATTTAAAGAAGAGTAAAATTACCGGCAAAGGAAACAACCATCAAAACTAAAAGGCAACCAATGGGATTGGAGAAGGTATTTGCAAATTAACTATCAGATCAAGGGTTAGTGTCCAAAATCTATAAATAACTTATCAAACTCAACACCCAAAAAACAAATCATCCAGTGAAGCAATGGGCAAAAGACATGAATAGACACTTCTCCAAAGAAGACATCCAGAAGGCCAACCGACACATGAAAAAATGCTCCACATCACTCATCATCAGGGAAATACAAATCAAAACCACCAAGAGATACCACCTCACACCTGTCAGAATGGCTAACGTTAACGAGTCAGGCAACAACAGATGTTGGCGAGGATGCGGAGAGAGAGGATCTCTTTTGCATTGTTGGTGGGAATGCAAGCTGGTGCAGCCGCTCTGGAAAACAGTATGGAGGCTCCTCAAAAAATTAAAAATAGAACTACCCTACGACCCAGCAATTCCACTACTAGGCATTTATCCAAGGGATACAGGTGTGCTGTTTTGAAGGGGACTGTGCACCCCAATGTTTATAGCAGCACTGTCAACAACAGCCAACGTATGGCAAGAGCCCAAATGTCCATTGACAGATGAATGGATAAAGAAGATGTGGTGTATATACATACAACGGAGTATTACTCGGCAATCAAAAAGAATGAAATCATGCCATTTGCAACAATGTGTATGGAACTGGAGCATATTATGCTAAGCTAAATTAGAGAAAGACAAATATCATATGATTTCACTCATATATGGAATTTAAGATACAAAACAGATGAACATAGAGTAAGGGAATAAAAAATAATATAAAAACAGGGAAGAGGACAAAACATAAGGGACTCTTAAATACAGAGAACAAACTGAGGGTTGCTGGAGAGGCTGTGGCTAGGGGGATGAGCTAAATGGACAAGGGGCATTAGGGAGGACACTTGCTGGGGTGAGCACCAGGTATTCTACGTAGGGATGAATTGCCGGATTCTACTCCTGAAATCATTACTACATTACATGTTAACTAACTTGGATGTAAATTTTGAAAAATAATCGATTAAAAAAATAAAAATAACACTGACATTATGACTAGATAGGATTCAAGCATACACCGTGCAGGGCTGCTTAAGTGCTAGGAAATGCAACCACACTGGGACTGATAGGTTTACTGTTAATGATCGTAAAGAATCTGCAGAAAATGAATATTTAAACCAGGGATTCAAGCATCTCTATCCAACCTCTTCTAGAACTCTAACACCAACTGTATGCATCTGAATGTTTATCTCCTTACTTTCCCTAACACAACACTATTCCCACATTTTCTTCATTTTTATGCTTCACAATCTTTACTGTCTTATGTTCAAATCTCTGTTCCAGTTGTAGAAAGTTCAACTCAGGGTCCAATCTTTCCATAATGTCCTCTTCCTCAATAGGAAGAAGAATGCCTATATTGTGAGAAATTATCTTAAGATTCACATAAAACAATTAGAAAAAATTGCATCCTTCACACATCCCCCACCCCCCCAACCCTGTAAGATTATAAGCTCTCCAAGATCAGTGATGTTGTCTTTTATTTCTTTGGTCTCCCAAAAATGAAAGTGATATTATCTATGTAAAATGTTTTAAAAAACAAAACCCATAGAATATTTTAAAAAAAGAAGTTAAATTACTCTTACATCATAATGCTCTGTAACCGATTTTTACACTTAATACAAGCTTAATAAATTTAGTAAACTTAAAAACTTCCCACGTATTTTTCCAAGGCATCAACTAACCCTCTTGGTTGCTTTTTTTTTTTTTAACGTTTATTTTATTTTTGAGACAGAGAGAGACAGAGCATGAACAGGGGAGGAGCAGAGAGAGAGGGAGACACAGAATCCGAAACAGGCTCCAGGCTCTGAGCTGTCAGCACAGAGCCCGACGCGGGGCTCGAACTCACGGACCATGAGATCATGACCTGAGCCGAAGTCGGACGCTTAACCGACCAAGCCACCCAGGCGCCCCTCTTGGTTGCTTTTTAATGGCTTTGCAAATGTCATTAAAATGTCGGCAAACATAATTTACACAGGTGGTTTAATTTAAAACATAGGTGTCGTTTAAATCATTCAGGCTGTTTCCAATTTTCCCTCCTAAACAATTGTGAAAGGCAATGAACACATAAGTCGATTTTTTTCCCCTTTAAACAACTCTCATAAATGGAATGCCCGGGTAGAAGACTCCTGTTCCATGGCCCCACGGTGCCTCCAGAAAGGCTGTGAGAATTTACACACCCTCAGTAGTATGTACGTGGCACCTGTTCCTTACTCACCAACACCAGGTATTGCTGTTAAAAACAAACAAGTACTGACAGCACATATTTTGATTAGCAATTTGTACACTCTTTCACGTTTCCTACAACTTCCTATTTTTTTCTTTCATGTCTGACCATTTCACTCTTCTCCTGAAGGCTCATCTTTACGTGCTGATGTGGAAGATCTGTACATGTTACGTGTTACATACATCATCCTGGCTTGTTGTTTGCTATTTGTATTGTTTATAATTTTTGACAAAGAACGAATTAGTTTCAGGTGTAACAACATGATTCAATACTGGTATAGACTGAAAAATAATCACCATAGTAAGTCTACTTATGCTTAACATCCATCACCATGTTTATAATGTTTTTGACAAAAGGGAAGTCTAAAACTTTTGTTGTCCTAATTATTAGTCTTTTCTTTTGTACTAATGTTCCTGGAAAAGGCCCTTTTCCATCCAAGTCTGCATTCTTAGTGCTCTGATCATTCTACTTTTTGTTTAAAACTTCGATCGATAGGGAACAGATTGGCCTGTAGCGTGTGAAATAGGAGCCTAACTCCGGCTGAAAAGATAGCCTTTGTCCCAACAAGACGTACTAAATAATCTATACATTTCCCTGATGTGGAACACTAATTCTATCACATTATCAAATTAGCATCTCCCTTTTAAGTAGCAGAAAAGTTATAATCCTAAACCAACAAGGAAAGAAAGACTCATCCCTGTTCTCACCAGAGGAAACCCTGGCCGCGCCAGTATTGCCTCATCAGAGCAGGTCTTCAACTCTCAACTGTTTAGCAGTCTTGGAAATAAGGGGAACAAAAGCAACCCTCTCCTCTTGTGCTGGATTTAGTAAATGAATATGCAGGAAGCAGTGCATTTTCTGACCTCCAAGGCAGACACCATGGCACCTGAGCCTGATGATCTTGTGTAAAACAATCAGGCGGCTGGATAAAAACATCTCTCATGCTGTGGTATCCAAAACAGCTTTAATGTGTGGTAGAAGCAAGGTAATTCTAGTATGTGCTATGTGTGACATCTTCCTAATCAACAGTAAACCAAGTTTTATTTAGAATCACTGCTGGCTAAACTCTTTAAATACATTGCAGCGGCTAGACCCCATAAGAATGGTTCTTGACTTTAAGTCGTTTTTCCTGCTTGCTTTAAGGATTTAAAATAATTCTGCATCCTGCAAAAGAACTCAGAATAAGCCCCTAGAATTCTAAGAACAAGGAAAAAGATTATCATCGTCACCATCCTGAGCAGCAGAGGAAGAAATCGTTTGAGAGCTTTTTATACAACAGTTCTATGAAGTCAAAATTACTCCTATCCTGGGAAGCATTCCCATAACATTCCATAATTCCAAATGAGAAATATGAGACCTGGAGAGGCTTAGTAACCAGCCTAAGGTCAGGACACAAGCAGAAAGTGTCAAGACCAAGATTGAAACCAATATTCAATGCCTGTAAAGTATATTCTCTCTCTGCTCCTCTTTATTGTATTATGAGACAATGAAAGGGTCTTTGAAGTAACTGATTAACAGTTAAACTAAAAACAGTGACAAATACTTTTCAACTATGACATTAGCCTCAATTTAAAAATAATACCCAATGTTGACTGGAGCATGGTGAAGCCAACATTCTTACGTTGCAATCATGGTATAAAGGGATATGGAACTTCTGGAAAGCAATTCCGTTATCTGAGCGAAGTGACTACCAATATGCCCAGGTTTTGATTTACTTAAGCTACTTTTAAGAATCTGTCACAAGAAACTTCCCCCAACTTTCACAGTGAGAACTGCCCGTCATAGAATCATTTACGTATATGATACAGAGGTACACCACATATTTAAGAGGAATAGTTAAAAGTCGCTGCACATGCTGAATGTAGTAGTCATTAGAAGTGATTACTCATGTTAAGAATCACTAAGACAGGACATAAACTTAGCTGGATTTTATTTAAAACCACAAATAAAAAAACCAGTAAGGGGTGATTTTTAAACTTCTACAGGCTAAACTTTTTAGAATTTAGCCAACTGCTATAATTAAATGAAGCAACAGTCAGCTTACTCTTCACCACTATTTGTTGTTTAAAAGATAAAAACTATCTCAAAACGACAGTACAATTATTTAAAATTTAATGCTTGGAGGAACGTGTTTGTATGTGAAACAATGTCTTCTGTATCATCTAAAAGACCATTTGCAAGTAGAATATGAAGGAAGTCAAGGCTCTCTGCAGTCAGAGCATCTTACAGCAGCTAGAAACCTTAGTGGTCGATCATTTTAATTACACAGAAAACTAGTCTCAGAGGTGACATGAGCCACCAAAGTCATCGGCTGTTTGGACACCACTTCTGAACACCAAAGCTGTTCCTACAAAAGTGAACACAGTGACTTCTTCTCAGTGGGCTCATCATAATACCAGGTTAGTTTCATGATTCACACTTTCCACTTCTTTTCTCATTGAATCAGGAGTTAATTCGCCATTCTGATAACCTTACTTGTCAAGGGCCACTGATACATCAAGGGTCAGTGATATGCTTTGGAAATAAGGCACGATGCCAGTACAACATTGTGAAAAGGAAAAATGTCTAATGCTAATAGCTTATTGTGCAAAGGGGATATAGTATGCCTAACAGAAAAATATCATTTATAAGTTAATAAGTTATAAGTTTACATGGTTATAGACTTGAGACATGAATGAGGAATGACTTTCCATATTTCACCTTTAATTCAGATTAAGATAGGCATATTAGATTTATTTAACCAGCTCTTTTACTGTGACCAGTATCAATGGCACCTTCCAAAGCACAAAAAAATCACACACAACTACTGGCCAAAACAAACCTGAAAAACCTGCATTGTGAAAACCACAAAAATTGTTGACACTGAAGAAGATCTAACTAAAAGGCAAGACCTCCCATATTCATGGACCAAAATACTTGATATTGTAAAAATGGCAGTACTCCACAAATTGATCTATAGATCAATTTAATTTTAATGCAAGCTCTATCAAAACCCCAGCTTACTTCTTTACAGAAATTGACACAGACCCAAAGGTTCATATGGAAATTCAAGGGACCCAGAATACCAAAAAGATCTTCAAAAAGAACAAGTTAAAAAAACCTCACACTTCCTGATGTCAAGGCTTATTATACCACAGTGATCAACAGTGTCATTTTAGCAAAGAGACACACAGATCCACAGAACGGATTTGTGAGTCCAGAAATAAATCCTCACATTTACAGGCAACTATTTTTAACAAAGGTGCCAAGACATTTCAATGATGGAAACATTACTGTTTTCAACAAATGGTGCTGGTACTACTGGATATCTACACGCAAAAGAATGAGATTGGACCCTGTATTTCATTGAAAAAAATGAATGGATCACAGACCTAAGCCTAAGAGCTGAATGTATAAAAATCTTCTAAGAAAACACACGCATAAATCCTCGTGAGCTTGCATCGAGCAATGGCTTCCACACGGAGCATCAGAAGTAGAGAGAAGATCAAGGTGGCCGAGGAGGGGGACCCTGAGCTTACCTCCTCCTCCCTTAGACACAGCAAGGCTTCAACTCTATATATAATAACTCTCTGAGGATGCCCTCAAGACTAGCAGAACAGCTCTTCTGCAGCCACAGATAAAAGGAAAAGCAACATCAAGAAGGGTAGAGGGGCAGAGACACAATATGCATGGGACCCATACCTCCAGCACAGCAGCACACAAGCAGGAGCTCTGTCACAGGCCCAGAGATCCTCCCTGAGGAACAAGGGTTGGTTCAAGCCCCACATTGGGCACCTTCACCCTAAGGGCCTTGTTATAGAGTCCCTATAACATCTGTGTTTGAAAATCAATGGGACTTCAACTCTAGGAGAGCTGGAGCACTACAGAAAACCACTACCCCATTCTTAAAAGGCCTGTGCACAAACTTAGTGGCTCTGAGACACAGCAAAGCAGGAGCAGTTTGAAAAGCACCTGGGCTATAAATGAAAGACATTTGCTAAGTTTAAGACATGTGCTGAGGAGGCAGGGATTATAGGAACTTTCTCCAGGATGGAAGTGCCAGTGGGTGCCATTTTTCTGCCCTCCTGCCTAGCTGGCCCAACACTGGTGGACTCCACTTCTGACATTCGTCCTCTACATCACTAGCACCACCTGCCCTGCCTCAGTACTCCCCTGTGGATGTGCCCTCTTCAACACATCTCCAAAGTGGCTCCAGCCCCATCTCACCCAGCAGGAGGCCCTAGTTGGGACCAGTCTCCCCCCCCCCCCCCGCCACCACCCAACACCCAAGGAGCTTCTATCTGTAACATGCAACAGGCAGCCTCAGGCAGAATGGTACCCTTCCAAAGCAGATCCTTCCAGGAATTGGGGGAGGACTAGTCCCACACACCAGTTTGTCCACAAAAGCAAGGATCCAATGAAAGAGGAATGAATACACAGCCCAAAAAAGGAAGCACCATGGAATGCTTCATTTTGATGACCGGGGCGGGGGGGTGGTGGTGGTGGGGTGGGCTTCTGGGCCCCACAACATGGAAACAAACATACAGAGTCAGGCAAAATGAGGAGACAGGAATATGTTCCAAACACAAGAACAAGACAAAATCTTAGAAAAAGAACTAAATGAAACAAAGATAAGCCACCTGATAAAGAGATCAAAATAATGGTTATAAATAAACTCATCTAATGCAAGAGAAGTATAAAGGAAAAGAGTGAGAACTTCAATAAAGAGATAGATACATTGTTACAAAATAACAATCCTAGCTAAGAATGCAATAACAGAAATGAAAAATACACTGGAGAGAATCAGCAGATTAGACAATGCAGAAAAATAGATCAGTAATCTGGAAGACAAAGTAGTGGAAATGATCCAAGCTCAACAGCAAAAAAGAAAAAAAGATTTTAATGAGGATACTTAGTGAATCTTCTGAGATAACATCAAGGATACTAATATTTGTATTCTGGGGCTCCAGATGGACAAGAGGCAGAGATAGGGACAGAAAATATACTTGAAGATATCATGGCTCAAGACTTTCCTAACCTCGGGAAGGAAGCAGACATCCAGGTTCAGGAAGCACAGAAAGCCCCATACAAGATGAGTCCAAAGAGGTCAACAACAAAACACATTAATAATTAAAATGTCAAAAATGAAAGATAAGGAGGGGTGCCTGGCTGGCTCAGTGGGTAGAGCATGCAACTCTTAATCTCGGGATTGTGGGTTCAAGTCCCACAACGGGTGTAGAGATTACTTAAAATCTTAAAAAGATAATAATAAAAGATAAGGAATCTTAAAAGCAGCAAAAGAAAAGCAATTAGTTACATGTAAGGGAACTATTATTAGGTTATCAGCTGACTTTTCAGCAGAAACTGCAGGCTAGAAAGGAGTGGCATGCTATATTCAAAGTCTGAAAGGAAAAAAGCCTACAACCAGAAGACTCTCCCCAGCAAGATTATCATTCAGAGTTGAAAGAGAGATAAAAAGTTTCCCAAACAAAAGTCAAAGAAGTTCATCGCCATGAAACTGGCCTTACAAGAAATGTTAGATTTCTTTAAGCGGAAAAGGCCATAACCAGAAGAAATCAATGAAAGAAAAAAAAATCTCAGTGGTAAAAGCAAACATATAGTAAAAATAATGGGCCAACCACTTATAAAAATAGTGTAAAGATGAAAAGACAAAGGCAGTGAAATCAATTGTATCTACAATAGTTAGTTAAGGCATACCAAAATGAAAAGATGTAAAATATGACATCAAGTACATCAAACATTGTGAGAGAGGGAGTAGAAATGTAGTGCTTTAAGTAACCACCAATTTAATACAGACTGCTATATATATAGGGTGTTATATGTAAATCTCATGGTAACCACAAACCAAAGACCTATAAGAGATACACCAAAAAAACAGAGAATAGAATCCAAACATAACACTAAAGAAAATCATCAAGACACAGGGAAGAGAGCAAGAGAAGTAGAAGGAAATAGAACTATAAAAACAACCAGAAAACAAAATTGTAATAAATTCATACTTCTCAATGATTAAATGTAAATGGACTAAATGCTCAAATCAAAAGACATAGACTGGCTGAAAGGATGAAAAAACAAGACCCATCTATATATTGCCTACAAGAGATTCTTTTTAGATGTAAAGACACACAGACTAAAAGTGAAAGGATGGGAAAAAAATAAGCCACACAAATAGAAACAAAAAGAAAACGGTCAACAATACTTCTATCAGACAAAGCAGACTTTATAAGAAAGACTAACAAAGAAGGGAATTACATAACAATAAAGGGTTCAACCTAACAAAAACAATTTAACAATTATAAGCATCTATGCCCCCAACATAGGAGTACCTAAATAGATAAAGCCAGTATTAACAGACATAAAGGAAGAAATTGCCAACAGTATAAGAGCAGGGGACGTTAACACTCCACTTACATAAGTAGACAGCATTCAGAAAAAAATCAATAGGGAAACAGTAGCCTGAAATCACACACTAAGGCGGATGGAATGAACAGCTATAAACAGAACATTCCATCCACTACCAGAAAAATACATATTTTTTCAACAACACACGGAACATTCTCTAGGAGAGAGCACAAGTCACAAAACAAGTCTCAATAAATTTAAGAAGACTGAAATCATTTCAAGAATCTTTTCCAACCAAAATGGTATGAAACTAGAATAAAAATTAGAAAAAAAAACTGGAAAAGATACAAACATATGGAGGATAAACAACATGTTACTAAACAACAGATCAGTGAAAAACTCAAAGAGAAAATAAAAAAAATACCTTGAGACAAATGAAAACGGAAAAACATTCCAGAACCCACAGGATGCAGCAAAAACCTGTACTCTGTCCACACCACCCAGAGTAACCTACAGATTCAATGCAATCCCTATGAAAATGCCAATAACATTTTCCACAGTACTAGAACAAATAATCTGAAAATTTGTGTGGAACCACAACAGACCCCAAATAGCCAAAATAATCTTGAGAAAGAACACAGCTGGGTGTATCACACTCCCAGATTTCAAACTATACTACAAAGCTGTAGTAATCAAAATAGTGTAGTACTGAAAAAATAGATACATAAACCAATACAACAGAACAGAAAACCCGTAACTAAACCCATGCATATAGGTCAATTCACCTATGACAAAAGAGGCAAGAAGATAGAGTGGGGGAAAGACAGTCTCTTCAATAAATGGTGTTGGGGAAACCGGAAGCTACTTGCAAAAAAATAAAACTGTACCCCTTTTTTACACCATACACTAAAATAAACTTGAAATGGATTGAAGAGCTAAATGTAAGACCTGAAACCATAAAACTAAAAGATAGGCAGTAAACTTTGACATCAGTCTTGCCAATATATATATTTTTTTGATCTGTCTCATCAACAAAGGACAATAAAAGAAAAAACAAACAGGACTGTATGAAACTAAAAAGCTTTTGCACTGCAAAGGAAACCATTAAGACATGAAAAGGCAACTACTAAATGGAAGAAAATATTTGCAAATGATATATCCAATAAGGGGTTAATATCCAAAATACATGAAGTTTTATAATTCAACACCAAAAATGAAACACAACCAAATCAAATAAGAGTCCAAATAAAAAGTGGGCAGAGGAACTGAATAGACATTTTTGCAAAGACATATTGATGGATAACAGATACGTGAAAAGATGCTCAATGTCACTATTCATCAGGGAAATGCACATCATAACCTCTATGAGATACTGCTCTATACCCATCAGAATGGCTATTACCAAAAAGACAAGAAATAACAAGCACTGGTGAGGATGTAAGGAAACCGTCATGCACCATTGGTGGGAATGTAAGCAGGTGCCACCACTATGGAAAGGAGCAGGGTGTTTCTTCAGCAAATTAAAAATAGAAATACCATATAATCTGGCAATTACACCTCTGGATATTTATCTCAAGAACATGAAAACACTAATTTGCTTTTGTTTGTATTTTTGTTTGTTTGTTTGTTTTTTAACAACCAAACCCAGCACATTCGGCCAGTATGCAGCCCAACGCGGAGCATGAACTCACAACCCTGATATCAAGATCTGGGCTAATACCAAGAAACAGACACAACTGACTGAGCCACTCAGGCACCCTGAAAATGCTAATCTGAATAGATTTACGTACCCCTAGGTTCACTGAAGCATTATTTGCAACAGCCAAGTATGGAAGTAACTTAAATGCCCATCAATAAATGAATAAAGAATAAGTTATACATATACATATATATGTATATATGTATATGTATTACCATAGATATATATATCTTGCAAGTAAACACACACACACACACACACACACACACACACACACACACTGGACTATTAGCCATAAAAGAGAATGAAAAGATGCTCAATATCATTATCCATCAGGGAAATGCAAATCAAAACCACAGTGAGATACCATTTCATACTCATTAAAATGGCTATCATAAAGAAAGATAAAAGCCAGTGTTAGCAACAATGTGAAGACACTAGACCCTTCATACACTGTGGTGGACATATAAAATGCTGCACTTTGGAAAACATTCTGGAAGTTTCTCAGTTAAACAGAGTTATCATACCATCTAGCTTCCTATTAAAGGCAATCTGATTTTTTTTTAATTTTTTAATGTTTGTTTATTCTTGAGAGACAGAGAGACAGAATGTGAGCAGGGGAGGGGCAGAGAGAGAGGGAGACACAGAATTGGAAGAAGCCTCCAGTCTATGAACTGTTAGCGCAGAATCCGACATGGGGCTTGAACTCGCGAACTGTGAGATCATGACCTGAGCCGAAGTTGGATGTTTAACCAACTGAGCCACCCAGGCACCCCAAAGGTTATCTGATATTTAACATAAAGTCATTCTACAGCATATTAGCTCTCTTTTTCTCCCAAATACCAGGATGTGCTAAAAAAGCAAAAGAAAATAAAAATCTCCAAGTGTGTAAAATAGTTTTTGTTGTTGTTTTTAAATCAGAAAAGATTTGGTAAAAATATATTAAAACTCAGGTGACCGGGGAACTTTAGAATTTCAGTCACTTTGGATGGTTGAGTCTTCTCTAGCTTTAAGAACTTAGAAAAGGTTAACAATTGTGATATAATTCCCTCACACGCCCTGCCTTATTAAGCTGAGAAACTGGGCACAACTTGGAAACAGTGAGGATATTCATTATTACCTGTATTACGTTATCCACCCTATTTTCTTTAATTACTATCTAAATACAGGGCATCCCAAATTTATACCTCCTGCCTAATTTCCTGAAGAGAAGGCCCTTGTTCGTTTCTGGCTCACCACTATATTCTTAGCACTCAACACGGTCACAAGCATGATAAACTGTAGTCAATGTGCTATGATACTTTTCTCCCTTGTAAATTGCCATTGTAATCTTCGCTGCATGTAGAAGCTACGTAACTGTCTTATAACTGGATATTTAGTAAGAGGATGCAGGTGGCAACATGGGGACCTGACTGGCTATAGATTAAATACGGGAACTGCAGTGAATACACTTTATGAATCTTTATGGCTTCTCAAGAGACAAAACTTTTAGATTCCCAGTTGTGGTTCAAATGGGTGAGGCTGCAAGCTGTCTTAGAGACAGATCCAAGTATGTTCCGTAGAAGTGTAAGAAAGAACAGAAAAATGTTAAACTGCTGAATCGTTAAAAGGTATTAAAACCTGATGTGGAGATTTAGCGATGAAAGACTACCCAATTTTAAAAGAACATTTATTGTAGAAAAAGTATGCTCTCCACTTTAGATCACATTTTTAAAAAATCATTTTTAAAAAACTAAAATTATCGATTATTAATAAAACATCCTTTGGGATCAGATAGCTTGTCAATCATGCTGATCAAGTTTTAACCTATGCCGGTCCCAGCCATAATCAGTTGAGTTTATGCCACAAACCTGAATTCCATTTTAAGCAAAATAGTGAAAAATCATTGTAAGTACATTTAAATGCTTTCAACGATAACATGACTTTACAAAAAGATACTTTTTTTCTCTCTCCATATTTAAAGTTGTCACTTACCCACATTAAAAGCCGTAAACAGATTTTTTCTTGAGGGACCTAAAAAATTAAAGAAATATTTGTAAAATACTCATGTTTTGAATGAAATATCACACAAAAATTAGCTATTTAAAAAATTTTTATTTTTTAAAAAAACTTTTTTTAATGTTTATTTATTATTGAGAGAGACAGCATGCAAGCAGGGGAGGGGCAGAGAGAGAGGGAGACACAGAATCCGAAGCAGGCTCCAGCCTCTGAGCTGTCAGCACAGAGCCCGACGTGGGGCTCAAATGCATGAACCAAGGGATCATGACCTGAGCCTAAGTTGGACACTTAACCAACTGAGCCATCCAGGCGCCCCTAAAAATATTTTCAAAAACAAAAACAAAACAAAGAATATTTTCTAAACAAAAAAAAAGGTATTTTGAAAAGCAGTTCATTATCTAAATTTTAGGTCCCATATGGGAAATACCAGTGAAATAGAGTCAACTCTATCAAGTATCTTCTAGGTATAAAATGATTTCTCAGGGGTGCCTGGGTGGCTCAGTTGGTTAAGCAGGCGACTTTGGTTCAGGTCATGATCTCATGGTTGTGGGTTCGAGCCCTACATCAGGCTCTGTGCCGACAGCTCAGAGCCTGGAGCCTGCTTCAGGTTCTGTGTCTCCCTTGCTCTTTGCCTCTCTTCCACTCACTCCCTGTCTCTCAAAAATAAATAAACATTAAAAAAATTTTTTTAATGATTTTCTAAATAACAGAATGATAGCTTAAAGGTGATATGAATTCACGGTCACAAGTTAAATATGATAGGAAATCTAGAGTATTTTTTTCAGTCAAGAACAGCTGCAATGCGAATGTTAACAGTGCTGAATTTACACACATACTACACACTTCATGCTATTCCACTGCTGACATAGCAAAAAGGGCAGGGCGTTATGACAGACAGCCAAGAGTGTGTGATTTCTAAAACTGCCAGGCATTAAATCCAGCCCACTTGCTGTTTAGCTATGAAGAAAAAAAATACTGAAGCTTTTTCTCCAAACTGACACAATATGAAACACAACTGGGGGGGGGGGGTGGTGCTTCCGCCATGTGTATGTGTATCAAATCATCAAATATACTACAATTTTATTTGTAAAATTGTAAATTTGTAAAATTGGCTAATTTAACTATACGTTATTAAGCTTATAAAAAAATACAAGTGATGGTAACAAGTACAGAGCTACAAAGATCAGTCACTAGAAGAAAACTAGAAAGTGCTTCCACTTGACCAGAGATTGTCGTTTCTAGAGCGTCATCACCTACAAATTACTACAATAGCTGCCACATTCTATCTGCGGAGTTTTACAGACACTGTCACCTCCTAAAATTTGTGGCCATTATTAATGAAAATCACTCATTCCCACTTAAGTAAAAACTGTGTGATACAAAAGCTTGCAAATTCAATAGTGAGGCGTTTTAGAACATTGGAGTTCCCTATTCTGTATAGTTATTGGTGGAATCATCAAGTTCCAATTCTCTGGAAGTTATTTAGTATCCAATTTTGACATCTGACACCTCTTTTAAGTTACTGGTGTATGTTTCAGATGCTGGGGTTTTATCATCATCAATAAAAACCGCAGATTCCCACAGTGATGTCATTCCAGCCAGAATGCCATCCCAGCAAGGGGTCGTCTGATGCATTAGAAACTTATTTAAGACCATGGACAGATAAGAACTTGCTGGCACACTGGAGTATCTCCTTGCCCATATTTATGCCTATTTTCTCTTCAATAGTGTAGAAAAGAGAAAGCATTGATAAACGTTCACTAGGTGATGAACCTCAAGTTACTACAGGATTCTTTACACATGTACACACAAAATATGGAAAAGGATGAGCAATGGACACTCTCACACTGTGGTAAGAGACCAACACCTTTCTGGAAAAGTACTGAGTCACATATTAACAATTTCAACACGAGTCATACAGTTTAACCAGCAATTCCTCTTTCAGGGATATCTCATAGAAGTCATTAGAATCTGAAGTGATGAATGTTCACACTCAAAAATGTCCGCTCACCTCAGTACCACATGCCATAGTCATAAGCCAGAAATTTTCCACAAGTATGGAATTGGAAAATAGACTATTTAATAGCCATTTAAAATGAAAACGCTCTTGTGATATGCCACTAAATTAATAAAAAGCAAGACACAGTCAAGTATACACATTATTTTTAGGTTTACTTATTTATTTTGAGAGAGAGAGAGACAAAGGGGGTGGGGCAGAGAGAAAGCGGGGGAGAGACAGAGACAGAGACAGAGAGAGAGAAGGAGGGAGGGAGGGAGGGAGGGAGAGGAGGAGAGAGGGAGAGAAAGAAAAAATCCTGAGCAGGTTCCCTAACAACAGTGCAGGGTGTGACACAGGGCTGGGACCCTGCAAACCATGAGATCACGACCTGAGCCGAAATCAAGAATCCGTTACTTAACCAACTGAGCCACCCAGGTGCCCTGAGAGTGTACACATTATGCCCTGAGTTTTCTTGAAACCAAAACCAAAACCAAAACCAAAACCAAAACCAAAACCAAAACC
>NC_064811.1:180383725-180443427 GCF_023721935.1 Panthera uncia
AAACCAAAACCAAAACCAAAACCAAAACCAAAACCAAAACCAAAACCGTTACGGAGAAAAAAAATGGAGGAAATGCAACAGCTGTTTGTGGTTGATGGAATAAAGGAGGACCCTGTGCGTTCCTGGTTTTCCCTGACACTTTAACATATGAGTGTGTGGCACCGTGGCTACTGCCACTTTGTCATTGTTAAAAGAAGAGGGATAAAGGGGCGCCAGGGAGGCTCAGTCGGTGAAGTGTCTGACTTTGGCTCAGGTCATAATCTCACGGTTTGTGGGTTCGAGCCCCATGTCAGGCTCTTGGGTGACAGCTCAGAGCCAGGAGCCTGCTTGGGGTTGTGTCTCCCTCTCTCTCTGCCCCTCCCCTGCTCATGCTCTGTCTCTCTCTCAAAAATAAACAAACATTAAAAAAAAAAAAAAAAAAAAAAAAGGAGAGGAATTAGGGGCACCTGAGTGACTCAGTCAGTTTGAGTGTCCACCTCTTGATTTCAGCTCAGGTTATGATCCCAGAATTTTGGGACTGTGTCCCATGTCAGACTCTGCACTGAGCGTGGAGCCTGCTTAAGATTCTCTTTCTCTCCTTCGGCTGCTCTACCCCACTGGCTCGCTCTCTCTCTCAGAAAAAAAAGTAGAGAGATTAGCAAATCAAAAGCCTAATTCTTACGGGCTCAAAAAAGAGGCTCATGACTATATCTTATAATCGTAACTACTGACTTGTACTTGCCTTGAATCTAAGATAAAAGTTGACCTGTGCCAAAGTATAATTACTGCCTGTAAATGGTGTCCTCAAGGCAGATATTCTTTGGTTATACTTGGCAATATGTTATGTGTCCAGTTTTGACTACTTCTCTTGCCTCCCTTACCTGTTCACTTACACAAACCACAGTATTGCTGTCTTTTAACTATTATTTTCTAATTGAAATTGTCTATAAAGAAAACATTTACAATCTATTTGTCCTTTGTTTTTATGACTAATAAAAATCAAGAAAATTTGTTAGATAGATCTTAACCCAGGATTGAGGTAATGTACACACATATTTTTAGTTCCCTCTCCCATCATTATTAATTGCCTCTTGCTCTGTAACTAAGCAATTGCATTAGGTGAAAACTGAAACACTGGAAGATCTTTTTTCCTGTCATTGATAAAATGATTATATCCCATAGTAACTAGAGTAGATCCCAGCTACCAGTAGTGTAAATAAAATAGTTTTGTAAAAAAACCTAACAACCGCCACCTCTAATATGGATCAGAGATTACAGCTCAAGTTTCTCATTCCTATTTCTTTCAGGTAAGAAATCTTTCGGTTCACTAAGCACTAACCCACCTTCGACTGTGCTTCAGACCCACTTCAGACCTGGTGATAAAGCTTCATGAAAACACTCCGTATTAAGTATATACCATATATTTTGTAAGTATATACCATATATTTGGTATATAAGTATATACCATATATTTTGTAAACCCGAGAGTTATTCTTCGTAGCCACGGCAATCACTAACTGAGTAATACAAAGAAGGAGAAGAGAAAGAACAGGGGGAAAGAAAAAAATAGTTTGGAACAAAGGTGGGAAGTAAATTGTGCATTTCTATCTCATTGTTCCAGATCACTATCTTAGAATAATTTAACTCTGGAAGTCTTAATTATCTTCACCTTATACCTGTGTTCTGTCTCCTGATTTCTATGTATCAAGTTTTAACTAGAGAACCTACTGACTCTGTGAAGAAGAATGACCTCCTTGGTGTTAAAATGTATTATGTGTCCTTTTTCGGAGAGATTGTTCGTAAACAACGGTTCACTATGCCATGAGCCTAGTTGCCAAATTTTAACTTTCTACCAGGTAAGGACTTAAGAAATATTTTCTCTCCCAGTTTTCTCTGCAGTGAGGAACATACCTTTTGGAGGAGTTTTTAGCAAGTGTGCATGAGCTCTGGGTCCCAAAGGCTTCAAATATAAGGATCCTGAGGAACCATTCTGAAATGCTGGTTTGGGAGGTTTTTCCTCATACTTGATGACAGTGGCATTCCCAGCTGTAATACGGAAGCATACATTTTAGTTTATAGATAAATACAGCATCGATTTTCCACAATCTGTTCCTTTCCCCTTGAATCAACAAGTGCTCACTAAACACCCCACAATATGCCAGTTATTACTGTACATTAGCAATATGAAGCTAATGCCATAACCAACGTGACCACACATCCTGGCATAATCCAAGTTTATGTGTCTTCTCCAGTCAAGTTTTCATCCCAAATCAAAGCTGGAAGACAAATCATACGGCCGTCCGTGCCGTGTAACAAACACGCCTAAGGTGCAGCGATGAAGAGCATCCATCTCCACGGGGACAAGGCAGATGTGCCAATAATCTAATCATAATAAACAACGGCAGCCAGCTGTGTTGAAATGTGAGAACAACGATGTACAAACTCCATGACAGTAACAAGGATGAGAGCTGGTCCAGATCCTTCCTTACTATATCCAGGAGGTAAAACTCCCTCATTTGCCCTGGAACAAGGTACCTGAGTCCTAAAGCTAAAACACAAAAGTAAGTCCCACCTAAATAATGAAAAACATCTTTAACTGACATGTACATCTTTCCTCTCTACTCACAGAGGAATTCTCTCAGGAAAAAAAAAGGGGGGGGGGGGGCGCTCCTGGGTGGCTCAGTGGGTTAAGTGTCCGACTTCAGCTCAGGTCATGATCTCACAGTCCGTGAGTTCAAGCCTCGCGTCGGGCTTTGTGCTGACAGCTCAGAGCCCGGAGCCCGCTTCGGATTCTGTGACTCCTTCTTTCTCTGCCCCTCTGCCTCTCGCGCTCTCTCTCTCTCAAAAATAAACAAACATAAAAAAAAACAAACAAACAAAAAGTTGTTTCCAGGCACTAAAAGAATGACTAGACCAAGAACTCTTGGAGACACTATGATGCTAACTGATGTTGTTTAGGCTGTGGTCTAATTCTGGGTCCACTACCACAGTTCACGAGGCCAAGGGGGCTGCCACAGAATTAGACCTACAACATTTCCCAGGGAATGTGTCAGGGTAAAAGGTAGAGGGAAAAATTACATGAGCAAATACTATGCTTTAGGTGTAATATTCCCATGAATCCTTGGAAAGAGCACCTTCCATTTTGCTGTGGTCTCTAATTTTGCCTCTGGTTCTTCATTGGGACACTAAAGGTAAAAGGCAAACTTAGCACATCAAGGGACAGTGACACTTCAGAATAAAGAATACAACTTTAAAAAATAACGGTGGTACTTTACAACTTGGTTTTCCATCAGAATCACCATTTGAAAGCATGGAGAAACAATGATAACAAAGACTTAAATAGATGCCTTGTTGAGTCTTATTTCTGCTTTTGCCCAGTAATGACTAAAGCTCTTTAGCATCAAAAAATAAGTATCAAAACAAACACTAAGTATCTTTCACAGTTGCTTAAGGGGTCTTCCAAAATGGTCCAACTCCACTTCTCATTTATGGCTTACCGTTGGATTATAAAGGGAAACCAAATCCTCTATAGAATCCTTAAGATTTGTATTTGTACTTGGGGCAGGGAAAGGGCAGAAGAAAAAGAAAGGAACGTGGCTTGATTCCTGCCCTGTGAACTCCAAGTGAGAATGTATTTTCACATTATATGTTCACTCACAATATACTTGATCCATAATGAAGTCCCGTGAAATAGTGTTCTTCTGCTAATGCTACACGAGTGGACTTTGTGGTTACTTTAGGAATATAACATCATTACCATTATTTATTGCAGTGTTTTGGGCAGGGGAGTCTATGTTTTAACAGTGTCAAAAACCTCACAGTAAAAGTGTGAAGAATAGTACCAGCATGTACAGATAAAGACAAATAAAAAATGGTTTCAAATCTCATTAAGTGGTATTTAAAAAAAAAAAATAAAGGAAGCAACAGTAATGAGCTGTGGCGGGGGGCAGGGGGGATGTGGAAATCAGTGTTTCCTTAAAACACCATTCTAAATCCACATGCGTCCACAATTGAGTCATCTTTGAAAAAGTGCACTGTCCAGAAGCTTAGCTCCTATAAGGATTTTTAACAGTACTATTTTGCTTTCCCTAAGAGATTAATTACCATGTTACACAGCACTCAAGAATATAAACCCAGCACTTTGTCATTTTCTCTCCACATCCAAGAAAAAAACCAACCAAACAAACAAACATGCTTGCAAAGTTTTCTGGTCCTCTTTTCCCATAAAAGTTAATCTTTTTATCCTGGTCCCCTTGCTAACCATACAAACCACTGGCATTTTTACATCACCACAGCCTTACCGGGCCAGAGCGGCAATCTACAGGTGCATTCATTCACTATCTGGTTCTCAAACTTCATTTCCCTGCCACTGGATTTTTTGTTTGTTTCTTAACTGACATGCAACCCCTAGTCCTGGGCATCCAGTTCTGCTCTAACACTCAACACCTAATCATAAATTTATTACCAACCTGGATTCCTTTCTTCACCCCACATTAGAAAAGGGTCAGATTCTACCTTATTTACGACTATGTTATAAATTTGAAGACAGATACTTTTCACTAGGCTAAATTATCCCAACTCCTACAACAGTGTTTATAGATGTCACAACTAAACCCATAAAGACACGCTGTTATTCCTCCCTGATGTATGTCAAGTCATGCTACAATGAGCCATCTGTTCATTCTTCCTGTGTCCATATAACATTTCCAATATTAGGTCAAATCAACACAGAGTCTTCCCTCCTACTGAGAGGTTTCTGTCAATTTCCTATCCTTCTTTTTACTTCTCTTTCCTCAGAACCTAAAGACTTGGTCTTTCTGAAACTGAAAATTACAAGGAGCTAATGTAAACGACGATACTGAAGATACTGCTATTATAAAATTCAACATAAGTTTTTAAAGGACGTGGGACAGAACTTCATAGTCTTAAGATAACATAAGCAAAATTTCATAGAGCATATCTTTTAGATTTTCACATAAAATGGATACTGGCCTTCAATTAGCATTTCAGCTTTTGCTAGATCAAAATCCCGGAAGGAAGTAAATGACGTTATTGAACTCTTGACCATGTATTATAACAATTTGATTTTAGCCTTACTTTTCTTGAAACATTTTGAAAATTATAGTCGGCAGAAAAAATAAGTCACCTATTCAGATTGTGAAAAGTTGAGTTTAATTTACAGACCCAATAGAACATCGTATGATCCTAGATTTATTCATACTTTTCGTTTCTAAGCTTTAAACACAAAGACTTTCAGTTTCCAAAAAACAGACTAAAAGGATTTCTCACTAAAGCACAAGATGAATTTCTCATGAGGCACAATAGTCCTGTCCCTTGGCTCCCTGTCACACACAGACAGGAGGTGTGGTCCTGGAAACAAAGCACCAGGCTTCAGGCTCAGCATAAACACCAGGTCTAGCATCAGATCTATCATCAAATTTCTAACATGGGAGGATCAAAATTCCTATAGAAGGATACAATTTCTGAGTTTGACTAGGTATAGTCATCTACGCACATACACTTACACATGTGTGCGTGCGCGCGCGCGCGCGCGCACACACACACACACACACACACACACACTCTTTCTGACGATCTATATACACATGGCCTGCCTTTGCTTTTTCCCGGTTCAGTAATAGCAGACACAAGCTGGGCTGGGCTGCACACACTTTTATGACCAACAATTACACATCTTTCAATTCCCTAAATACTCTCCAGCTGGTGCGTTGCTTTCTAGTAAACCCCAACTTGAAAGATGTACTTGTCTATGAGGCATGATGTCCTAAAAGTATTTCTCCTGTCCTCTATTTTCAGTTCCTAACAAGGAAGCTGGTTGGGTATCCTGAAGGTATCTCAGTTTTCCCCTGTCCAGAGCTATCACACCCAAATGATAAACACTTGGTGGCAAAAGTTGCAAAATGTTAATATCATAGTTTCAAGTAATGGAAGAGAATCTATGATAACCGAGTTCTGGTCCTGACTCGGCCCCTGCCTTGCCTGCCTCCTTTCATCTCTCTATGTATAATGAGTGGGTTTGAAAATCATGTTTGGAAAGAGTACATATGCCCTCACAGGACCCTCACTAAATAAACATGAACATGGTACTCAGTACCTGTGAGATAACAGAAAATATATATTGGGTCTCTGCCCCCAATTCCTCGCACAGATCTCCTTGACATCCTTATAATTTCTTAGGTGACAAGGAGTATCTTTTGTTCTAATGAGGTGACTCTATGCGAGTTGCTGGATGGGGGCTGGTCACTAGCAAGACCAGGTCATGATTAGAATCTTAGACTATTCGGTCCCTGCCCTTCATTTTCTTAAGAAGGGAAAAGCACTAAAAATCCACTTAATGATCAATCATGCCTATGACATGAAGTCTCCATAAAAGTCCCCAACTATGGAGTTGGGAGAGCGTGAGTTGGTGGACACACGCAGCAGCTGGGAGAGTAGCAGCCTCGAAAGGGGATACACGTTCCTCACCTGTTTCATGTACCTTGCCCTACACATCAATCCCACCCAAACGTTCGTCTGCATTCTTTGTTATATCCTTTTATAGTAAATTGACGAATGTAAGTAAATGCTTACTTGAGTTCTGTGAGCTGCTCTAGCCAATTTATCAGACCCAAGACAGGAGTTGTTGAAACCTCCCAAGTACCTCCGGGTAGTGAGCAGCACAGGTGACAACCCGGACTTACAAGTGGCATCTCCAAGGGGGAGGACGGCCTTGCAAAACTGAGCCCTTAACATGTGGAATCTGAGGCTGTCTCAGGTAGACAGGGTCAGGACTTTGCAGATGACCCACCTGGCGTGTCAGGGAATTGATTGTTGTGGTAAAAACTGCTACACGTCTAGTTGGAGGAAGTGAAATGTTGTGAGTGGGGGAGCAGTGTGAGAGTCAAGGAGACACATAGGAGGCAGGAGTGGCTTTTCCCTCTGCAGGAGGGAAGGACTTTCTAGATAGGTTTTTCTATTATAGTCCTACTGAAGCCACAGTCATCCTCAGAATTCTCTTCTACATGGTGCTGCAGGGGCCACGACCTCTCAGTGACAGTCTGTCGAGTCAATACATGATATCACACGGTTGCCCAGCTCCCAGCAGCTGTAATAACAACTTAGAATTGCCCTTGTTCTGTGGTGATCCTTGGTCCTAGCAGCCTCAATTATGCCAGAATGATAGATTCTCTGGAATCCTTAGTTTCATTTCCTCATGATCAAAATGGGATTCAAATGGAATAAATGAGAGTAACAGAGATAACAGAGTCTCAAGAGAAAGTGAAGAGATTCTCAGAGAAACCTAGACAGAAGACCTTCTTTTCTTATCCCAGAAGGGCTTTACACTGTTCCAGACTTACTTGCAAACCAAAATTTCGTACTACATTCTGGCATCTGGTTAACATCAGTTTTTGGTTTTGTTTACTGAATTATGTATACGCACAGAGCCAACATTCTGCTTCTTTCTTGAATATTTTTGTCAATCTGTCTAACGCTACCCACTATGCCAGACCATCTGCCCACCTGGCTTGAAATCAAGGCGCTACCAAAGTCTACGCTTTCAGATTCCAAAAGCCAAGTTACTCAACTGTGTAATAACAAGAATGTCTCATATGTACCCCAGAAAAACACTGAAAGAATGAAAACAAAATTAATGCCAGTCTAGATAATAGTATTTGCTTGTTACACAGTCCATTCAGATGTGCATAAGTATTAAACCTGTAATACAGGACTGCCTCCAACCCTTCCTCACCTGCAGCAAACGTCACTAGTCAGACACAAACTGGCTCCGAACCCGGATGCAGCCTCAAACCCTTTCAACACTCTATTCCAGACACATCTGACCCACTGACCAGTGTTGGCAGGTGAGACAATACTCCTTTGCCCTCGGACTGTGGGTAAATAAGAGGAATTCTTCTATCAACTTGATCACTTCAACAACGCAAACACCCACCTTCCAGACTATTAGACACCATCTTACTATAGTGAAGAAAATCCAAGTGGAAGAAACATTTGTTGCTGCAAAGGTTCTGAAGATGATGCGGCACTGCCCTCCCATGCATCAGGTGAGAATCCTGGGGCTAGGAGGGTAGAAGATCATCCAGCTTCCCGTGAGTAAGGAAAACTAGGAGGAGACTGAGGTAAACGCCCTTTTCTATGTCTCAGCTGAGTCGGGGCTGGCCATGCAGGTGAAAAGTCAAGAATACTCTGTTTCTTTAGCTACCTTCCTGTTCTCCTACTTCTAAAAGAGTACCGGGGCGCCTGGGTGGCTCAGTCGGTTAAGCCGCCGACTTCGGCTCAGGTCATGATCTTGCGGTCCGTGAGTTCAAGCCCCGCGTCGGGCTCTGTGCTGACAGCTCAGAGCCTGGAGCCTGTTTCAGATTCTGTGTCTCCCTCTCTCTGACCCTCCCCTGTTCATGCTCGGTCTCTCTCTGTCTCAAAAATAAATAAACATTAAAAAAAAAATTTTAAAAGAGTACCAACAGCTTTGGTGTGCATCTCTTACATTTCCCACCTTACCATCTGTCTCTCAAAAATACACATTTTTTTTTTGTGGCCAACCTGGAAGAAGGAAGCCGTTGGATTTCACACTCGCTAAAGGAGCAAAATTATATGCTCTCTAAAGACTTCCTTCTACACTTACACAATGGCCCTCAAACCTTCAAATCTATTCAAGACCTACAGTAGGTATTCTTATCCAATGATCTTAACTGGATTTTAGCGGAGTCTGAAAGAGCTTGTATTTAA
This sequence comes from Panthera uncia, assembly GCF_023721935.1. Classification (NCBI taxonomy): domain Eukaryota; kingdom Metazoa; phylum Chordata; class Mammalia; order Carnivora; family Felidae; genus Panthera; species Panthera uncia. The sequence goes on from NC_064811.1 coordinate 180,392,450, forward strand.
ACTCTAGAAATGAGCATATTTGGTACAGAAACCATTGTGCAATATTTCGGGCTAATATCACTTTTAAATTTTCTGTGCTTAGAAGGACACACAGAAAGAACCAGCTAAAACCTCCAAGTAAGAGAACTGTATTAGCTTATCATAGCTTGATTTAGTCATTTGTTTTATAACTCAATGTTATTTCTAAAGGATACCAAACTACCAAGAACCAGCTGCTAATTTTACAAGAGCACTATGCAATCTCCGAAGTTCTTAAGTGATACCACTAACAGAATCATATCACAAAGAAACGAGCAGACAAAGCAAGAACACATTAAGGGGTTTAAATGCTTAACCCAGTATGAATCAAAACACTGATCAAAAGATTAAATTCTCACATGACCCATTATTATCAGAAACAGAAAATCTTCAGTCCAAAATGATTTTTTCACAGGCCTTTAAAAGGCACACATCTTTAATATCTTTGCATATAATATGAGAAAAAACATAATCAAAGATATAATGTTTTCATTCTAGGAAAATGTTTTTCTGTATTCATACAACTCTAAGCTACATACACAAAACTATTTGTTATTTAATCACAAATAAAGCCAAACTGTCTTTAATGATAAGGTAATTTCATGTGCCTGGAATGTCAACAATGCCACTGAATTAGATTAACAGTCTGAAAACACAGAAAATAGTTAACACAACCGTTTCTACTTACAACCATTCACAAATTAAACATAAACATGCCGAAGACAGATTACTATTAACAAATAACCAGGTGCAAAAGTAACAATCAGGAGATGCTAAATCAATTTATTGAATACAACTTAAGCATGCTTACAAAGAGAAGAATCAAACCAGAAATCGTCGACCTACTTCTTTTCCCAGTAAGCGTGGCTAACAAAGGAACTATACAAAGGCTGTAGGATCCCAGGACCAGCAATGTCAGTAAGGTAGCATCATAGTGCCTCTCTGAACCAGCCGGTGGGGTGAGTGTAGAATTGATAAATATTTTTGAAGAAATCTCCGTCTCTGTACAACTGCGAAATCCTCCTGGTACAGTCATTTAAAAAGATCAAAGCAATCTTAAGCAGGAGCCGCAGCCATGTTCACTCTCCTACCCCTCATGCTGGCTCTTACTGAATTAGAACGCAGGGGGGGAAATCCGTAAGCTCCGAGGCACGACACAAAACAGATTAAACCGCCTAGCAAATCAAACTAAGAAAGACTCATTGATCTGAATGCTTAATCTGCAACGGGGACGCATCGCCACTAGACAGGCTCTGTGGGTACATGGCAAACTCCTTTGTGACGGGACAAAAAGGAACGGACAAAAGCATTTTACAACCTCCTTCGGAGAGTCGGCCACAGTACTGAAAGAGTGGCCAAGTCAACATGGCTGTCAATGGCAAACGCTGGACGGCGGCACGACAGGACACGTCTGCTTCCGAGGGTCACAAATTCCACTGCTGCCGGCCCTCCGGGGGCACGCTGAAGAGTCTGCTCTGGCAGGCTGCTTGGAAAGGTCACACTGCCCACAGAGAAAGCTGCAAGCCAAGCACCTGAAGACAATACACGCGTGAATTACCTTTTCAAATGCAGAGAGAATCACTGGTTCCACGCAAACCTTTCCTCTTTCTTCTACGCCAGAGCTTTAAAAGCGAAACACTAAGCAGATACTACTCCTTTTTCATTTTTTAAGGAACACGTTTTAATAGCCCCGGCGTGGTCGCACACAGCCACTTACTGTCATGTGAGACAAGCCGGTGCTGCTCAGTGACCTCTCAGAAATGCGCTCATTAATTCGGCGCCTTCTCCTCCACGCATTCACATCCTGAGTCCTGTCATGAGCTGGCCGAGGGCCCTTGGACCAGCGACAACCTCTCTGAGCCTCAACTACCTCATGTATACAATCGGGGTGGTGGCACAACTTATTTGAGTAAGAAAAAAAAAAAGAGAGAGAGAGAACGCATGGGAACCGTATAACCGTGCCCCACGCAGAAGGTTCAGGAACTAGGACTCCACTTTGTCCTTGAAGCAGAGGGAGCTGCCCTCCTCCCCACCTCACACGAAATCATCCTATTAATACCTCTGGTATTCTAGTCGTCCGGGTTAACTATTCTCTTCAACTACCTTCTAGAGAAGGACCATTTCTTTCGCATTCCGTATCCCTTGCTGCATCTATTGTGGTGCCCGTGCACAGCAGACACTGCACAATTGTTCAAAGTAATAAATCCGCGCATTATTTTGTAAGGAAATTCAAAAAGAGAGCAAACAAATACCAAGACCAAGTACATCCTTTGAATGAAAAAGAGGGCTCAATTGATTCACCCATTTTATACACGGAGAAAAGAACTCACCCTGACAACTTGAGAAATATTCTGAGTTTACGTTACTTAAAATTAGGCTTGAAGTTACACCCGTCATAGTTCATGGACGCTAGCATGCGAAATACAAGATTATAAAACATACATCTGCAAAATCCAGTCTTTTACAAAGAAATCAAACAAGTTCTCCTTATTCTGATTTCCAGTTGGGTTCCAACAGCCCTTATATCGCTCTCATTCCTTAAACCGATAAACACTACTGCTTCAGATGATACACTTTAGCATCCCCCTTGCAAAAAAAAAAAAAAAATACCGGGTGGCTTCAACACAAATATTTCAGTGTTTCATAGCATGTGCATCAGAAAAGAAGGTCATTTAAAGAATTTGCTCTTCCTGCCAAACTTTTCGAGAAGTTCCAAACGAGAAGCAGTATTGACATTTTCCTCTCAATTGCAGGATCAAAATTCTGATAATTATTTGTAGCACGTTAGTTTTTCCTGGTGACTATGGTTTCAACGACCCGTGAAGTCTGGTGTCAAACCAACTTACAGTTACTGCTGTAAGTGCTCAGATCACTGTGGGTGCTGGCAACAGAGGACGCGCTTCCTGTCCCCCTCCGCGCAGAACTTTTCAAAGAGGCTTTGGATTTAGGAAGTGGTCTACGCAAATTCACCCAAGACGGCTGTGCTTTTTTTAAGGATGTAGGTTTTCCTTGGGATTAAAAAAAAAAAAAAAAAAAAGAGTTTCTACTACTATTCATCTTGACAGTTTTTTTTTAATAATTTTTTTTTTTTTTTTTTTTTGAGAGAGAGAGACAGAGTGTGAGTGGGGCAAGGGGAGGGGCAGAGAGAAGAGACACAGAATCTGAAGCAGGCTGCAGGCTCTGGGCCGTCAGCACAGAACCCAATGTGAGGCTCGAACTCACGGGCTGTGAGATCTTGACCTGAGCCAAAGTCAGGCACTTAACCGACTGAGCCATCCAGGCACCCCAAAAGACTTAAGCTTATAAACTTAAATTCCTGTACTAATTACTGGGTTAAAACACAAACCAAATATTCAGAATCATGAAATCTTCCCATAGACTTGACTTTTTATTTTTCTTAATTTAGAGGCAATGATGAGGCCATCGGGACCTGTGAAGGGTAGCTCTAACTGTATAACCTGAAGTAATTAACGCAGGTCTTCTGTGGAGACCCACCTAAAGAGCCATGTGACTCATGAGCTTTTGGCAACGTTGAAATCAAAGCTATGACCTCCGCCCATTCCGCTGATTAGAAATTAAACAAATTCACCCATTCACCACTAGGCTACTGTATTAAAAAACAGATGAAAATTTTAAAACCAAAACACAAAGAAAACTTCAATTTGAGGATGGAAAAAAAATTATTTAAAAAATGCCTAATGCCTACCACCAGGGGGTGCTCTGTTATTCTTTTCTTCATCTCCATTTTTACTGCTTATTTGCCAAACTTAAGGGGTCTTCACTCCAAACTTCTCTTTCTTTCAGCAAAAGTGTTTCCACTTATGAATGAAATATGTATGCTTCATATTCTCTGGCATATATGAGACCACACTATCCTGATATTCATACCTGCTACCGGTTTATGGGCATTTCCTAAATTCAATCTTTACAACTCTCATCGAACCCACCTCTCAGTCTTCTTCGTTTACTTTACTCTAACCGTTGCCTGTGTGGATGGATCCCAGGTTCCCACCTGCAGCCTCTCCTCTAAATTCCAATACCACTTGCATTTTAAATTCCTTACTGAATGTTTCAATCTGGACATTTAGATACCCTCCTCCCTACTTAGGCTAACTGTAACTTCCATTTTCCTTTTTCCCAGGCTCAAAGCATTGGGATTGTTCTTTTTCCCCCAGATCCCCATATAATCTAGCATGAAGACTCTCAATGGTAGTAGTATTACCTAACAAAAACATGCAGAGCTGAAAAAGACCTTACGTAAAAACGGCCATGTCATGTATTCCTAACAGCACCACAGTGAGTGAGACAGTATGTCTGGGAAATAATGCCCACTGCTTTATTGCTCGTTAAGATTTCATTTTCATAGAGAAAAAGGAGATCTGTCATTTAAAGTCACTCACATTAAAGCCCTCCTATCTCCAGCTTCATCCTTGCACTTATTAACCGTAAAAATCAAAATGTCACTTATTTTATTAGCAAAAGATGAGTTTATTCGGGAATGGCAGAGAATTGCAATTTGAGACCGGCAAGCTACGGCCAAGCCACAAGGAAGTCTGTGGAACATAGGAGAGGCATGCTCTTCTATAGAGGACGGTGAGAATTTGGGAAGGCCGTCATAAATGAGAAGTTCCATGGAGTAAACTGGGAGCTGGGAGTAGAGTGGCTTCTCACTGGCCGAGTTGTGACTGGCCCTCATTGGCTGGGCTGTTGCTGCGGGGAGAGGGGAGGGAGCCTTCCTTCCTCCAGCTGAGATAATGAAGTAGTATCCACTTGCAAGTTTAGTCTCTTTTGCTGGGATTGCTGCTGAAAAAGTGGTGGTGAGGCATGAGAGCTCCCCCTGCTGAGCCTCCTGATTCCATGTTAGCCAGGTTTCCCGTTACTAATCTTCACGCACTATTCTTTTACATTTGTTGTGTCCTCTGCTACAATTAATGTAGTTTTCTCTCCACCACCAGGATCTACTTTTTTTTCTTTTTAGATAGTGTGCGTGAGTGCATGAGCAGGGAAGAGGGGGCAGAAATAGAGGAGGGGGAGGAGAGAGAGGGAGAGAGAGAGAGAGACTATCTGAACAGGCTCTGTGTTCAGCACAGAGCCGGATGCGGGGTTTGATCCCACAGACCCAAGGTCATGACCTGAGCCAAAACCAAGAGTCAGGCGCTCAAATGACTGAGCCACACAGGGGCTCCACTGGGAGGTACTATTCTAATTCATGAGGCACATCACTTCTTTTCAAAGAGGTCTTCTTCCTCTCAATCCAAATCCTACAAATCCTCACTGCCTCCCTCCTATTTTGCTGTAACAACTGTATAGGTTCCTAAAGTCCTGTCCTTCTGTCCTTTCCAACTCCATCATGTTGAACTCCTGAACACGAAAAGAGGTCATAATCAAATCTACAATTTGTGACTCCTCATTACCTATAGGATGACCTTATTTTTAATTCTCTTAATAAAGACCTATACGGCAGTCTTACGGTTGATTCCAACAAACTTGTCCCCCATTGTGCTTTGCCATGCCCCCACCCCTGTACCTACACACACACACACACACACACACACACACACACACACACACACACTTTTACTTCTCCAGGCCTTCTTACTCTCTTCTTCTGTTTATGTCCATCGTGGTGAACGAATTAGCCTCCTTTCCTTTGTAGTCCTCTATCTTGCCTGGTGACTACAAAGTTGACCTTTAAATCCTTGCCACTCAGACACCAAATCACAACCTCCATTATACAAAGATGTGTTAAAATACACAAATGTATGACAAGCGCTGTTGAGAGTCGGAGCTTTGTAAAGCCTTTCCTGCCAGATCACCGTCCTGTGTGTGCCATGGGCCACATCTTCTGTTACCATACCGACACTGGCTTCCGCCCCAGGATCTGTTTCAGTAGGGCTCTCAGACTACTTTCCAAGGTCCCTGAGAACAGGAATGGTACCTGATCCCTCCCCCCAGGACCTAGCAACGTGTCTAGCATGGAGTGCAATTTAATAAATATTTGCTGAATGAATTTTTATTTGGGGGCCAAGAGTAAGGTGTGGGAAATAAGGAGAGGTTGGTGGAAGGGGGAAAACTTCCAGCTGTAAGAAGAATGAGGACAGGGGATCTAACGTACAGTGGTGACTCTAGTTGGGAACACTGAATTATATCATTGGAATACTGTTTGCTAACAGTAGAACTGCAATGTCCTCACCAAAAAAAGAGAAATATCTGACATGAGGGATATGTTAATTAACTCCATACCGAAAATCCTTCTACAATGTTTATCAAATCACATCACCACAACGTACAATTTTAAGAGCTTACAAGTTTACTTATCGATTATTACTCAACCAAGCTGGAAAAAAAATAAATGTAGGATTGTACTGACCAGAATACCTACCAAACTTTTTTCAGGGGTGTTTGGGTGGCTCAGTTGGTTAAGGGTCCTACTCTTGATCTCAGTTCAGGTTATGATCTCACAATCAGTCATGAGATGGGCATACAGCCTGCTTAAGATTCTCTCTTTCCTACTCCCCCTCCCTTGCACATGGTCTCTCAAAAAAAAAAAAAATGTCAAAGGCCAAGAGTAAATAAATTTTGATCATGCCTTCTCTCGTCTACACTAAAACATTAAACACTTAATTTTACCAGTTTATTTGTCCTTTGTATATATTAACAGATTCTTCAGTCTGTTAACTATATAAAAGGAAACATTTTTATAGTCCTTATAATAATTAGCAAGTTATAGATATTCAAACATTCATGTGATTTTTAAATTTACATTTACCTACCAGTTCTACTTGCCTCTGGAGGTACAGAAAGAACAGATTTTTAGAATATGAATTTACTAAATCACAGCACAAACATTTGATGAGTCCTCCTTATCACAAACAATGAGCAAGGTTGAGCAAGTGACAGATGAAAATTTCTGGGCTCCAGCCACAGTGCAGTCCAGGCTCAACAGGTTTGGAAAATCAACTTGTTTTTCAGAAAGGATGTTTCATAGCATTGTTTCTGACGGCATCCTGAGTTCACAGACATTTTTCAGCGTGGCTCAGAATTACTACCGACCTGTACCCTTTCTGATTCCAACACGCAGCCTGGCACCAGAAGCAAGGTTCCCCGGCTAGTCTGTGATTCCCATGACCTGTCCTATCCCATTCACGAGGCTCATGGTCCCTCCTACCTAGCCTCACCCACTCCGCCTAATGACAACCTGCAACCCTAGCAAAGGTCTTGCCCATTCTACCCTTGGTCTGTCTAATGGGCATTAAGGGTCCTGAACAAAGCCTCCTTTACCAAAGGATTAGCCCTTTGGAACTCATAATCATCCTAACAGAGCATTGCCGTTACTGTTCCCAGTTCCCAGATGAAAATACTACTCGGGTAGTCAAATGGCTTACTCGGTCACATTTAAGCAGCGACAGTGAGGCCTGGAAGGCAGGTAACTTACCACCAGCCCAGGGTTCCCTCTACCGTGTCACAGAACACAAGCATCATGGTTAAAGAAATAAGCACCAGGCCGGAGGTCAGATTGAGCTCCTTCTTCTAGGAGGGGGCTCCCCAAGTACAATGGTAACAAAGTGGGGATAAAACAAAGGAATTTAACTATTTCACCAATGGTCCTAATGTTTATCTTAAGAGCAAAGTTGATCTAAAGTATCTGTAATTGGACTTCTTAAAAAGAAGCAGTAACACACACACACACACACACACACACACACACATCATAACCAATATTAAAGGGAAGACAAGGAAATATTGGGCTGAGAGACTAACCTGAGCACCAAATTCTTAACTAATGAAATCCTTACAGGACTGCTCTTTAGTTCCAGGAGGTGGTATTTACCCATTCACTGCACAGCATCTAACTTATCTCAGATGTAAATCATAAAGATTTAAGGTCTACCTACAGACATATTACTGACCTCCATGGTTTATTTTAAGCTCACACTGTTAGCACAATCTTACATAGAGATGACAGTTTTCTTTTGACCTTGTAATGACTACCATCTTTTGGCTAGGGGAAACATGGAAGGAATAGCATTTGCACTTAGCCTTAGTAACACAGAGCGTCTATTGGATTTGAAATATAGCTTCATCAACAAGCAGTTTACTTAGATACCCACCTTGGAAAATCTGATTAAATGTACTGTATTTAACAACAGAACATCATTAAGCAATGCCTTGTAAAACTAATAATCCAATAGAATGATTAAGTGAAAAAAAAACATTAATAATACCCTATTTTTAAGCTTATACTAACCTACATATTGAAAAATTCCAGAATTTTATGAGACTATTATAAAATATATAGCACAGTGGGATAGAGGGGAAAAAGAAGGAAAGAGGCAGAAATGGGCAGTTTTCCCTTCATACTTTATATGCTTATTATTACTTCAGGCAAATTTTTTTACGATAAGCATATTTTATCATAAAAACTAGTATTATTAAAGTCAGTAGAGCCAAATATTTAACCAGACAAAAGATGCTCAAAACATACAGAAACCAAGGAAAGATAAATTGGATCAACCATTAAAGAAAGTAGATTCTAATCATTTTGATTCCTGTGCCTCTGCAAGCAATAGGTATTCTTTAAATCTTTTAAATTTACTAAGAAAAAAACAACAAAGCAATCAATGGCTTAGTTGATGCTTTTATAAGGCTGTGATGAAAACACAGAACTGTGGTACTGGAAACTTCTTCATGATACCATAATGGTGTGTTCCTAAGACTGGAAATTAATACCAAAGAATAAACTCCTGAATGGTACTCCTTTGTTCTGACACTTATATTAAATGACTCATTGTCCAGGAGAAAGCTCCCAGGGCATTCACAGGTATGCAGTGTAATCTCTCAGCTCCAATCTGACTTCCTCTGTTCCCTAAGGAAAGGCCTGAGAAAGAAGGTGGGTCTCACACTACTCGCAAAACACCTTCAAAGTAATGAGAGCAGTTTCCCAGGCCACAGAAACATCTACCCGTCAAAGCAAGTTCTCCTCTCTGAACTCTCAGCCAGACTAGAATGAATTCAGCATTAGTGTGTTTTTCACGAGATTATTCAGCATGGAAAAAAAATGTCTTGCTGTTCACTACATTTGATGAAATTCAAAGGTTCTGAAGATATCTCAATGAGTTGACAAAAAAAACAAAAAGCAAAGCCTTGACTACTATATTACCTATATTAGAAGACACAGATCATCTTAATAAAAATCTGGACAGTGGATTCACAGGAGAGGTTGTGTTACTCAACTATTTACTTGCCCACATACTGAGGTAACTGCAAAGTAAGGTGATCGCAGAGCACACATGTACAGGGTGATAGAAACACTTGACAGCTTACTATGGAAGGTACCACCAGATTTTTTTTTTAACATTTATTCATTTTTGAGAGACAGAGTATGAGTGGGGAAGAGGCAGAGAGAAAGGGGGACACAGAATCCGAAGCAGGCTTCAGGCTCTGAGCTGTCAGCACAGAGCCTGATGTGGGGCCCAAACTCAAGGACCCCAAGATCATGACCTGAGCCGAAGTCAGATGCTTAACTGACTGAGCCACCCAGGCAACGCAGATGTTTTAAGTAGTCATTAGGAATATTAGAAAATACATTGTATGTCGTTAAAATTTTCCTAATAGGATTGTGGTTTGCATGGCTTACTAGGTGCACAGACATCATGGGGAAGAAAAAGAAAATGAGGCTGGAGAGATGGACAGCTTACTGTTAAGGATGGCATTACATGCCAGGCTAAGAGCTTTAGAGACCTCACCTATTACGGGCGGGGTTTGGTGGGAAGTGGGGGCAGGGGGGTGGGCTACTGCAGCTTCTTGGCATTTGACCTGGAACTTGATCAAGTGGTGGCAGCTGCATAACCACCTAGCAGGATGAGTTTGAAATCAGAGAACTTAGGAAGCTAGTGCACTTGTCAGTGCTAGAGGACGTGGGAAGTTTCACGAGACAATGACACAACTATGGAGGTCATTCTGGAAAATACAAACTACCCATTAATACATACAGCTTAAAATATAAATTATTGTATTTTATAAAACACAATAGACATCAATAAAGGCAGGCTCATTAACTACTAGTCAGGGAGAGAAAATGCCAAAGAAAGAGACATAGTTAAAATATAAAACATGAGAATGTGTCTATAGCTATAATTATAACTTGGGTTCTTTTAGCACAACTACATAGAGAAAGTGATCTTTGCATTAATTATCTATGGTAGCTGGGAATTATTACAAAACTAGAGCAAGTCAACTCAAAGGGATAAAAAAAAATAAGTTATGGGAGAAATAAATTCTACTCAAATCTGTGGCTGCAGGTTCGTTTTAACTGAACCCAAAAGGACCAAATTTTCCCATCAATATGAACGTAGATGTTAACGTACTGCAATAGACCTTTCTCCAAAGAAAATATAAAATGGTCACAACACATGAAAAGGTGCTCAACATCATTAGTCATTAGAGACATGCAAATCAAAACCACAATGAGACACATCACACCTATTAGAACCGTTATTATAAAAGCAAAACAGAAAACAACAAGCGGTGGCTATGATGTGAAGAAATTGGAATCCCGTGCGTTGCTGGTAGAAAAGTAAAAGGGCACGGCTGCTGTGGAAAATGGTCTGGCTGTTCCCCCCAAATTAAAAATGTAACTGGCATTCGGGGCACCCACCCAAAATAAATGAAAGGAGGATGTTCAAGAGGTCTTCATACACCCATGTCCAGAAAGTTACTCATAATAAACAAAAGGTAGAAGCAACCCAAGGGATCCATTGGCAGATGAATGGATAAAATGTGGCCATGCTATGAAGTATTATTCAGTCTTGAGAAGGAAAGAAATTCTGACACAGGCTCCAACATGGATGAAACATGAAGATGTTATACCAAGTGCAATAAGCTGCTCATAAAAGTACAAACACTGCATAATTCCTCTTAGCTAGAGGAATCAAACTCCAAGAGGGACCTAGAATAGTCAAATTCCAAGACAGACACCAGCATGGTGGTCCCCATTCTGGGGGATGGACAGAGGTGGTTAGTGTTTCATGGATAAAGAGGTTCAGCTGGGGAAGGTAAAAAGTTCTGGAGCTGGGATGGTGTAATTATCGTACAACCAAGTGAACTGGTTTAATGCCACTGAACCACACACTTAAAAATGGTTCAAATGGTAAATTTAATGTAACATACTTTATCACAAAAAAAGTGAAAGGAAGGTGTGCTACTAGTTACTGTAAGATATTAGAAAATAGAAAAATAGTCTATTGTTGGCATAAAACTATATTTACAGATGAATAAACTGGTGTATAAACCCCAGAAAAATAACAATTCAGAATAGGAGGGAGAGATTTTTCAGATAAGTGAAAGCATTTCTTTGTGGTGTTAAAATAACTGGCCTTAAAAAAATTAAAATCTGAAAAGCTGCATGTATGACGTAGGGGTTAAACGTTGACAATCCAGAGCCAGACTGCTTAGGGTTTGAGCCCAGCTCCAGGACATGCTGGCTGTGAACAGGTTACTTAACCTCTCTGAGCTTGGATTTCTCATATTAACAGGGGTACTTACTTCATAGATTCTTTTAAAGGTTAAATAAGTTTTTTATTTTTATTTATTTCTTTTTCAATGTTTATTTCTTCTGAGAGAGAGACAGTGCGTGCACGGGATGGGCAGAGACAGAGAATCCCAAGCAGGCTTCCCTGACATGGGGCTCAAACTCATGAACCATGAGCTCATGACCTGAGCCGAAATCAAGAGTCGGACACTTAACCGACTGAGCCACCCAGGTGCCTTGTAAGTTTTTATTTCTAAAATGCTTAGAACAATACCTAACACTTATTACACGATAGCTAAATATTAGCCACTGGTCTCAACATACACGCACATGAACATGAAAAAAATATTAAAATAAAATTGGATTATAAAGGATTTAGAACAAAACCAGACAAATTAACCATAACTAAATACGGATTAATCTCTTTGATCACGGTAGAGAAGGCCAAGTTAAGCATAAAAACTTAGGAAAAATTAAAGGAAAAGATGTATTTGACCATATTAAAAATGCAAGAATTTAAAAGGCACCATATACGAAATAAAAAGGCAAATAATAAAACACAGGACAGTAACAATGAACAACATCCAGTCAACAAAGAATCATTTGCCTCAAAATATAAGAGAGCAAAAGTTCTAACAGTAAATAAAAATCAACAATACAATTTTTAAAACTGTTGAAACTTAATGTGTCTAGCGTCTTTCCTGGCTCCCCGTCATCCATAATCCCTGATTCCATCGCTCACATGCTGAAGAAAGGCTTAAACAGCCTAATACTTGCGTTCCTAATCTTTCTTGAGGTTAGGGTGACCATGCAACTCAGTCTGTGCCAGTAAGACTTCAAGACAGGAGTGCTAGGGGGGCGGGGGAGGGGGTGTAAGGCGCTGAGTAGGACTTTTCCTCCCTGATGGAGGTAGACACGCATGTGGGGAGTAAGTCTCTACTCCGGGATGCCATCCTTCACTTTCAGCCTTTTTATACAGCAGCAAGATGACTAGATACTTGGAACTCTTGGCCACCATATTTTAACTGAAAAGTCCCTGACGGAACAACATGTTGAGTCAGGAAGAGTAGAAAGACAGAAAGAGGACCTTACCAAGCCACCAAATGTAGACCTACCTACATCTAGACTTCCTGTTAAATAAACACACAACCTCGGGTTTAAACCAGATGGTATTCTAACTACCATGCTCTCTCTCTCTCAGCATCTGATGGCAGTTGATTCTTCCTTCCTTTTTGAACAGTTTTCTTTACTTGGCTTCTGGAACGCCACTCCTGACTGACTTCTCTCCTACCTTCCTGGCTGTTTCTTCTTGGTCTCCTCTCTAATTCCTCCTTATCTCCCTAGCCCTTTAAAATTTAAGAATGCCCCAGAGGTACTTTGGAGTACTCCAGGGAGCTTCCCAGTAGTGCCCTTGACCTATTATTCTCTTCCACACTTACCGTCTTGGTGATCTAATCCAGTCTAGTGGCTTTAAATACCATCTACGTGTTGATGAATCCCAAATTTATATCCCTAGACCAGAAATCCATGCACTCTAGACTCATGTATCCCACTTTTCTTTCAACATCTTCACTTACAGATTATTCATCTCAACTTAGTATCTCTATAGCTGAATTCCTGATAACTATCTACCAACATCTGTACCCCCATCACCCATCTCCATCTCAGCGGATGGCACTATTATATCCTTCCCCATGGTTCACACCCAAAACATGTACAGTCACCTGACTCCACTCTTTGGCTCTCACCTCCTCTAAGCAAATGCTGTCAGCTTCACTTTCAACATGCTCATCTAGAATCTGACCAGCCCTCACTGCCATGACCATGGTCCAAGAAGCCATAATCTCCTGCCATGACTGTAGCAATACCTCCTCACTGATCTCTGGATGCAGCCCTCACCCCCATTCTATATACTCTCTACACAGGTATCAGAGTGATCTTATCAAAATTTAAGTCACTTTGGGGGTGCCTCAGTGGCTTAATCAGTTGAGCATCCGACTCTCAATTTTGGCTCAGGTCGTGAGCTCCCGTTTCGGAAGTTTGAGCCTCACATTGGGCTTGCACTAACAGTGCAGAGCCTGCTTGGGACTCTGTCTCTGTCTCTTTCTCTCTCTCTAAGTAAATAAATAAACTTAAACAAAATTCATTAAAAAATTTAAAAAAATTAAGTCACTTTGGTTAAAAGCCAAAATCCTTAGGATTTTTAACACTGTCCACATCTGCTTCTCCACTACCTGTTTCACTTCTGTTTCAACTTTTCCTTCCTTCTTCCCTTGCTTTCCTAGAGCACATTAGAGCCACCTCAGTGTCTCCACTTACTGTTCACTCTGACTAGCACGGTTTTCCTCCAGATACTCCTAGGACTGACACCCCCCGGCCTTTACTCAAAAGCCACCTCTCCCTGGTCACACTAACCAACATTTCTTTCTCTCTCACACAAAAGTAACACCCACCATTTCATATTCCCCTTCTCTGCATTAGTATTTCCCCTCCCCCTTTAGTACTTTACATTATCAAGCATCCTATCTACTTTTATTTACATATTACCCATCTCTCCCACCAGCATGTAACTTCAAGGAGGGCATGTTTCGATCCTGTATTCACTTCTGTACCTCAGCACTTTGATCACTGAATCTACATTTATTCAATAAATATTTCAGTGCCAAGTTTATGCCAATTAAAATAAGATACCGTTTGCACTTTCTGAAAGAGTAGATATTTAGAAATCGTGTTAGAAATGTCAAAATACTGGCAAGAGTGTCGGAAAATGCTCTTACGTACTCAGAGAGGGAGCACCGACTTGTAGGCTGTTTCTGAAGGGCAATTTGGCAACGTGCAACCAAAGTCTTAAAGTGCTCACACCCTGTGATTCCATCTAAAGGAATGCATCCAAGGAATTTATCTGACTAGCTCTCTTACTATGTATAAAGTTCTTCAGCGTGAAATCGTTTCATTCACTAAAAAAACAGAACAAAAACCCTGAAACAACGCCATGTTCAAAGTCTGAAGAAATATATTGCAGCACGTTCCATCGATGCAGTATTATAAGGCCGTTTAAAATCATGTTATTAAAGAGTAAGAATTTAAGAAGCTAAGGAAATAGGCACTATACCTTTTAAGTGAAAAAGAAAATTCAATTAACTAAGCAAGTGCCTACTGACTGTTAGGTAGAGGATTTCTGAAACAGTAGGAATTGCTTGCACCTATGAAATGTATGTTACCACGTGCACATGAGAATATGTCAAAAGAAAAGGCATTGAATAGTTATCAATTATGACGTTAAAACATATCTGGCATTAATGAGATTAAGGGTGATTTTTCTTTCCTTCCCACTTTTCACTACAAGTGTTATACTTTTTGTTTATTTATTTATTTTAACATTTATTCATTTCTGAGAGAGAGACAGGGCGTGAGCAGGGTAGCGACAGAGGGAGAGAGACACAGAATCCGAAGCAGGCTCCAAGCTCCGAGCTGTCAGCACAGAGCCCGATGCGGGGCTCAAACTCCTGAACCAGGAGATCACGACCTAAGCCGAAGTCAGTTGCTCAACCACCTGAGCCACCCAGGCGCCCCAAAAAGTGATATAATTTTAAAATAGCCTACTGGGAAAAAGGCAGTGGAAAACTGACAAGCTATCCAAATGCACTGGTTAAATCCAAGATGCACGAGAGATACGGTTTACAATGCTTCTTCCTTTCCTTTCCTGGCACGCACAGACCTGGGCTCTGTCTGGACCTCTTCTGCCTGCTGACTGCCTGAACACCAGTGTATCGTGTCCTAATTGCCCAACTTCCCTTCTCTGTATTCCCATTTACCTTTACTGACTCGGTCCACAATCTCTACATTCCACACTCTGAACCCTAGCTGCCTGTCCTATCATTTCTACTCCCTAGTATACCAGCTAAGCCCTAAAAATTACCTCAATCCAGATGTAGCCTCCTTATTGTATTTCCAAGGTCTCGATGGCAAACATCAAACAAAGCATCAATAGCAAACCAAGACTGACACACACATTTGCAAAGGTGTACCTCGATCACAGTATAGAATTACCTAGATTACAGCAAAAAACAGTTTCAGCAAACTTTGGTACTGTTAATCGTATCCTCTTCTGAAATCCTACAGCTTTTGTTTTCCTTTAAAATATCCTAAGGACAGATGTGATGAGGGACAAACCCACCACCTCCCCTACTTGACTGGTAATAGCTTGAAGGCAAGCACCAGGTCTTTCTTATCCCATAACTGCTCTGGGTCTGCAGTACAGCTTGCACAGTGTATACTTCCAAAGGGTCAAGTGAATGAATTATCTTCCGGAACACAAAATTTCAGTAGCCCTCTACATTTATATATTGCAAAATGTGACTTTAATAGTCCATATTCTTGAGTTAGTCAAGGCAGTGTTCTATTAGTACGACACAAACCACTCCATGTAGCCATCACCATTTGCTCCAGAGTGAACTCAAAAATATAGTCATGGGAGTACAGGTGAGTCACAACAAAAACACAACAGATATTAAGAGGGCGGTCATCTGACAGAGAAACAAGAACTTGCCACAAAGCAAGGTTCTCACGAGGACTTGAATTGCTCAGAAGCACAGGGCTCGTGGTAATACTGTCAGTACCTGCCTCTGCAAGTGTGTTTACAAGATTTCTGCTGCTTCACATGGGGATTAAACAAAAATAACTCCCGTAGTCACAGGCCTAGGAACATGCGTCCTGCAACTGAAGGTGTAATAAATTCAAGACTAAGAAGGGTCGTGTCCCTTCCCCAGCTACCGTACAAAGAAGATGAACAAGGGTCTTCACAGGTCCGTCAACAAATGTATTTATCTGGTGGTGAGGTGACTGAACTCACCCGGCACAGAGCTCCTAACCACGATGGAAAAAGGCACGTGGTGAGCATCCAGGCTCATTAGAAGCCAAGGTTCACAGGAGAATTACTTTGAGCCATGAGGTCACTGAGACACAAAACTGAAGATCATCTTATTTCCTGTTCTAAGGTTACAAAAATAAGCAACTCAACAGAATTTGCACAAACTCACGTCAAAGAAATCCCCTCACCTCATAAAAGTGAGCTGCCAAAAAAAAAAAAAAAAAAAAAAAAGGGGGGGGGGGGGAAGCTGTCCAGCCCATCACCCACGGCTACTACTCTGACACTTGACTCTTAAAATTCCCTACTTAATCTCCAATTGTGTCTATCCCTACACACTGCTGCCTTCCCTTTATTTCTAAGGCTAACTTAGTTACGGGTGCTCTGGATGCATTCTGACGCTTTCGTCATCTGACTGTCAGCCATTACTGATGTTCTTACCTTTATCGGCTCTTCTCCCATAGGTTTCCTTACCCTCTACTACACATTTGCACTGTTTTAACCTTCCAACATCCCTACGCCCTTTGAGGTGCTTCTTGATCTCTTCAAATTCAGCATGGTCCGAACTAAACCCATCACTGTCCTCCTGTTAACCACTTCTTGCTACTCTGTTCCCTATCTCGCTTCATGGTCACCCAACAAGAAAGTGGCAGAGACACAAGAGACTCTTCCCCAAAGGAAGTTTACCAGACCCCCTTTGTCCAAAACGTTTTTAGCATTTTCAGTTTCTTATTCCCACACACTGGTACAACTCTCGTAAGTTTGTGTCTCAACGATGAGAGAACTGACCTGCCTCAAACATCCTCGGGACACCATCACTTAACCTCAACACTCAATCGACTCCAGACATGTGGATCCTACCCTCAATGTTTCCAAACACATCATACCCTTTCATAGGGCTCCACTTGCAATACCACAGGGTATTCCCACCCTTGGGAATACCAGCAACTTTCCATGCCTGGAAAACTTCTACAGGCACATTCCAAGGCCAGTTCAAATGTCATCACTATTCTCCAATCTGCCCTTCGGCCAAGTTAGTGGTGTTCCCTTCACTGTGGACACAGTGCTTCACATAAGTTTCCATTCAAATAAGGCCAGACAACATTTTTAAATATCTGTTGTATAATAGGTACACTGTGCTGAGCAATGAAAAATATAAAAATAACTTACACCTGGGGGCACCTGGGTGGCGTCCAACTTTGGCTTGGTCCATGGTCTTGCAGTTTGTGAGTTTGAGCCCCATATTAGGCTGGCTGCTGTCAGCGCAGAGCCCACTTTGGATCCTCTGCCCCTTCCCCTCTCTCTCTACCCCTTCCCTGCTTGTGCTCACTCTGTTTCTCAAAAATAAGTTTAAAAAAAAAACATTTGAAAAAAAATTAAGAATTCTTTAAAATAATAATAAACACGGGGCACCTGGGTGGCTCAGTTCGGTTCAATATCCAACTTTGGCTCAAGTCATGATCTCATGGTTCATGAGTTTGAGCCCCGTGTCAGGCTCTGTGCTGATAGCTCAGAGCCTGGAGCCTGCTTTGGATTCTGTGTCTCCCTCTCTGCCCCTCCCCTTCACGTGGTTTGTTTCTCTCTCCAAGATGAATAAACAAACAAAAAACAACTAGGACATGGACTCTCCTTACGGGCCTCACAATTAGGAGACAGACATGTGTGAAAATGATTATAGTAGCATAATAAAGGCCAAGTATCACAGAGGCCAGGACAGATCAGCTGCAGTTTGAAGAATGAGGAGTTTGCGTTGAAATCATATGCTTCAACACCTCTTTTCACCTCACCCTCTAACCAATGAGATTGTTAAAAGGGCCTATCAATCACGTTTGTAGTCTCCGAATCCAGTAGACAGCCCAGCACACAGCAGGCTCTCAAAACTTTTCTCCAATTCATAAAGCAACAGAAACTGCTTAGTGACATATTAAGCCTCACTTATAGGTCATTCTATAAAGCAATCTTCTCCAGAATTACTTGCCAAGGGAGAAGAATTGAGTGGAAGGCCCGTAAAACAATCAAGAATTCATAATGTCAGGAAGGAATAAAAGAGAAGACACTGGTCTCCCTGTAAAACCCTACCTGGTTGGCCTCATCCGTCCTCCCCGGCTCCCACCACACATGCTGGGCAGCTCCCTGTCCCTCAAGCACCCCCCTACCGCCTCCCCTCCACCTTTCCACCTGCTGTTCCCTCTGCCCGGCGAAGGCCTTTCATCTGATATCCCAAGGTCTCTCTCCTCCTGCACCTTCAGATACTGGCTCATTTGTCCCCTGCTCAGTGTGGCCTTTCTCAACTGCCTGATACTAAGATGCCACGCCCTTCACTGCCTTTTCTTCTCAGCACCTATCATCGTACATTCTCAACATCTTATTTACTGAATTTTTCAACTCACCTGACTAGAATTTAAGCTCTGCAAGGCAAGAATTTATCTCTTTTGTGCATTTCTGCATCCCCAGCACAAGCAGGCACTCAATCGACACTCGTTAAATGAGCAAGTCAGTGTGTCGGACAACGGGGTGTATGTCAGAGAGGTTCAGGGCACAGCACAACACCGCAGGGTCTGTCCCCTGTGTCCGCCACTTATTAACTCTAACTTTGTGCAAGTTACTTAAGGTTTCAAAACTTCCAATTCCTTATCTACAGAATTGGGATAGCTATACTATCTATACCTCATGAGTTGTAAGAATAAATGAAATTAGACATTATCTGTATCTCATGAGTTGTAAGAATAAATCAACGTAGCCATTTAGAAAGCTTAGAAGACAGCATGACAGGTCTCTGGTGCTCAAAAACATCACTACGACTATCATTTTTATGAAAAAACAAACAAAAAACCCTGAGACACTTTCTTTAAAAAGTATTTTAATTATATGTACATATAGAAACATCTGTAGGCAATAGGTTAAAGTTAGCTTTTACAATAAGTTATTACGTGATACTTTCTGGTTTGTAATAATTTATCCAAGTATCTTTCTCATAATTTTGCAAGCTAGTTCTCTCAAACTCTCACCTAGAGAAGACTGAAATGATATAAAAGTACATTGAAAAGATCTTAAATTCCCTTTGACCCTCAACAGACAAAATTAGTTTACAAAAGACAACTAAGAAAAAAAACACCTTAGCAAGAAAGCACAGAAGCCTGTAATGCCAGGCAAGTCGTGACAAGTTTGGGATGTACTCCTGGTCTGAGAGGAATTTATCTTATTAACCCACAATAAACTGAATTAAAACAAAGGTTTACCCTTTTAAAATGTTATTTCTCTTTGTCCAGAAGAAAAACTAAAGACTGTTTCTTTCATGAGGCCCTTCTTCAGGCTCTGGTGTAATCAGACCAAGCCCCTGGACATTCTTCTTTTTCACAAAGTCCTAAAAGCACTTAGAGGCCTTTTCCACACCCTTTATACACCCTTTCGTGCTGCTTGTGGCGTCATCAGCACGCATTTGCTGTCCCCAGGTAGGTTACCAGATCCACAAGGCAGGGAGTGGCCTACTTCCATAATCCTACCCGGCTCAAGCTAGTCCCTGCAAGGATTATTACATGTTTGTATCAAAGGACACACACATTTATAACCTAAAACCCGGTCAACACTGGACTGCCTTCAGAAGAGGGTGGCAGATGGGTCTCCGAAGGTGCCTGGATCAAGCATGAAATATTTAACTATGTAGTTATTTATTCAGCAGCATTAATTTCTAATAACCACATAACATCATTTAAATTAGGGTAAAATGACAGAGGACTCTAAGCCAAGGGCCTGAAGAGAGAATTGCCAAGTTTTTACACCATTCAGCTGAGCTTGAGAGGTTTTTTGTTTTTGTTTTTGTGTTTTTCCCCCAAAACTCGTCGTTCCACCCAAGAATAGTTCTCTAGACTGAT
This sequence comes from Panthera uncia, assembly GCF_023721935.1. Taxonomy (NCBI): domain Eukaryota; kingdom Metazoa; phylum Chordata; class Mammalia; order Carnivora; family Felidae; genus Panthera; species Panthera uncia. Next base: position 180,412,737 of record NC_064811.1, read on the forward strand.
AACGTGAAGGTTAAGAGCATGGGCTCCAGAGTCCTACTGCCTGGTTTGAATCTTACCTCTGCCACTTTCTAGCTGCATGATGTTGACAAATTATTTGACTTCTGTGTGCGATTTCCTTCAATTCGTACAATGAGGCGAAGCCTCACAAAACTACTCTGAGGATTAAATGCACTTATAAACGAAATGATTAAGACAGAGCCCGGAACTTGGTAAGCATTTTGTAAGTGTGAGGTGCTATCATCAGCATTATAATTATTATTATGATAGTTTTCCTCACAATCTCATTTAATTGGAGTGGTTAAAACATACACATAATCTACACAAAGAAAATTTGAATCTGGTTTGTTATCACTCACAATCTGGTCTCATACCAATCTCCAGATTTTTAAAATTATTCTTCTACTTTTATTGAGATCTAATTGGCATACATCACTTGTAAGTCTAAGGTGTAGAGTCTAATGGCTTGACTTATATACACTGTGCAGTAATGACCTCAGAAAATTTAATTAGCAGCCATCAGCTCATATAGACACAATAAAAAGCAAAAAATATATATATTTTCCTTGTGATGAAAATTGTTCAGATTTACTCTTAACTTTCATATATATCATACAGCAGTGTTAGCTATAGTTTCCATGTCATACATTACAATTTCTAGATTCTGACAAGTAAAATGGAAGAGCTTCATTGGCTTTAATTACAATTCTTTCTCCTCCTCAGTTTAAAGCTTCAAGAAAATGGCTACTTCAATTCCAGGTCTGGTTTTCTACTTAGTCCTCTGAAAGGATTTATTGAAAGCCCCAGTCTGCTGGAACATTCCTGCTGCTTACCTTTCAGTAGAGTAACTTTGTATACACAGTACAGAGGATGTCCATTTGGTTTCAATTTTCTACTACACAAACACTGCATTGTACAATAAATGGCAATGCTCTCTCAATGATCTAAAGGCACATTGTTTTTGCTCCTTGATTTTCTGATCTACTTTAACTCTGTAGGGATTAAGTTTCCTGTCCCCCACAACAAACACCTCTCGATGTATTGTAAGCATCCAAACAAGCTAGTTGCTGTTTTGTTTTGTTTTTTTTTTAAGTACAGCATAATCACATTAGTCTTCCACCAGTTGAAATATAAAATCAAATGCAAATGCATGAGGTTTCTAATTACATGATTTTTGCCCCCATTTCTATACAGAAAACCACCAGGTAAATGAAAACTTAGTTTGTAACTCAGGTTGAAAACTTCGAGTATGTGACTTTTTAGTTATCAAGTGTCTTTATATGGGTTAATAAAACCTCAATAAACTTGTCTTTTCATTACAAGTACACAGACCTACTTTTCTCGTACGGCATGAAATTATATAGTATACAGTAAAGGGACTTAAAAAGTGCTGAACTCTTTTTTGAAACTTATCACTTACATAAAAGTATCCCATTTTTCAGAATACAGTAGTTCCCTCGAACCTCATCCTACCACACACAGGGGTGTTTCAAGACCTCCAATGGATGCCTATAACTATGGACAGACCCAAACCCAACGTATACTGGTTTCTTCCTCTATGTACATACCTATGATAAAGTTTAAATTACAAATGAGGTGCAGAAAGAGATTAATAATAAAACAATTATAAAAATATACTATGATAAAAGTTATGTGAATGTGCTCTCTCTCCAAATATCTTCACTCTTCTTCCTGTGATCATGTGAGAAGATAAAATGCCTACCGGATGGGACGTAGTGGGACGAATGACGCAGGCATTATGATTTGGGGTCAGGCTCCTACTGGCATTCTAACAATACCTACTTGTGCACTGTGGTTGACTACTGCTAACTGAAATCACTGAAGGTGAAACCACAAATAGCTGGGGACTACTGTTTATCCTAGGCCTTGGCTTACTCTCTTACAAATATGTGCACTTCTGGTTTTCTGGGTTTTGAGCATCATGTGGTCCAGAGAATCATACTAGGAGCCTCCGCTGCTCAGAGAGCTAGGGGAGCTCCAAACTGCCCCTGGAAAGGCAAGGACTGTCAAAGATGACAGGGCCTTACATTCTGAAACCCTCACATTTCGCAATGCAAAGCTGAAGTCCAGGGTGGGTACACGACTCTCTTGGGCAGCTCACTGGTGCCAGAGCAGTATGAGAACACAGGGCCCGTAACTACAGGCCATGCTGCCAGTGCCCATGGCTCTCTAGTGCCACCGAGCCACAAGTTCTCCTAACATCCAGACGACAAGGGAGCTCCCCAGCATCTGCCAACTCCCATGACCCTTATCTGGCATCACCGGTAAGAACTAAAGCTTTGATCTCACTTATGCCTCACCTCCCCAAGTGTGGCAACATCCCCAATCAGGATCATTGCTCCTCTTCTGTTTCTCTCCCCAGTGAAGAAGACTTCAAGTGAATTTTTTCTTCCCGCTCAGCTCCTCTAGGGCTGGGAATGAAAACGTGCTTCAGATCTCTCTTTCTCCATCCATACTTCTTCCTGAGTTTGGTCCTCAGAACCTCAAGACCTTGAGGCTAGGCCTGAATCTAAATAAATCATCCTTAAGACACTTAGGCTCATTATACACTTCTCACACAAGAGGCTTTACGATAGGATTGGAAAATAAAACCTAAAACTACCAAGGTGTCAAGAAGGAAAGAGATCCCGTGTTGCGTTTGGTTTTGTTAGTTTCTGCAAAATGTTCTCACACGTGTTGACACATCACTCTAGGGGTACTTTTTCCACCCACCCCCCTCCCCAGACCATTCAACAGTAGACACTATTTTTATACAGGAACTTACTTCTAAATCCTTTGGACATGCCTTTAATTTGCTCCAGGTTGGACCTGTTAAAATAAAGGGTGTTCCCTGCAGTGTTCTCAGTCAACTGGAATGGCTAGCAGTGCTTCTGTCTTAGTCTCTACGAAATAGGCTGACTTTTCCATTTCCTGTTCCGAACTGTAACCCAGAGAAATCTCTACCACCAGCCAAATTTTTAGTAAGACACTTAACAGCTACTCTTACAGCACTCAAATTTCATAAACCTATCATGACTTTAAATCTACTACTTCTGGGGCGCCTGGGTAGCTCAGTCGGTTGAGCATCTGACTTCAGCTCAGGTCATGATCTCACTGTTCATGAGTTCGAGCCCTGCGTCGGGCTCTGTGCTGACACCTCAGAGCCTGAAGCCTGCCTCAGCTTCTGTGTCTCCCTCTCTCTGCCCCTCTTCTACTGGTGCTCTGTCTCTCTCAAAGATAAATAAAAAAAAATTTTTGGGGCGCCTGGGTGGCGCAGTCGGTTAAGCGTCCGACTTCAGCCAGGTCACGATCTCGCGGTCCGTGAGTTCGAGCCCCGCGTCGGGCTCTGGGCTGATGGCTCGGAGCCTGGAGCCTGTTTCCGATTCTGTGTCTCCCTCTCTCTCTGCCCCTCCCCCATTCATGCTTTGTCTCTCTCTGTCCCAAAAATAAATAAAAAACATTGAAAAAATTAAAAAAAAATTTTTTTTAAAACCCTACTACTTCTAAAATATAAACCAACATAAAAGTTCATCTCAGAAAAGTTTTAACTTTTTAGTCACTCTCCTATCCCTGAAAAATTTTAATACATCTTTCAGTAAAATTCAAGAAAAAACTCATCTCTTTTCATATGGTGAGGGCCAACCATCAGTTTAGTGTGTAACACGTAAGTACTATTAAACACTTGATCATTTATTAAAAAATTTTTCTAATTCTGAAATTATATAACAAGCACCCAATTGTGTATTTATTTACGATTCCTCTGAATAACTTAGAAGATGGCTTACACACCTCTATCTTTCTCCAACTAGCCCTTACACTGCTCAAAGAGAAGAGCTTTGTCTATGAGTTCTTTTTCTACCTTCCCTGGTCCACTAAAGGCTCAATGTTTTGGTGACAGAATGTGTTGGTGTTATAACCAAAACCTGTCTTTCTGCTTTCTGACATGCCTAATTTTACATTTAAATTATCTGTAAACTGCTGTAAGGCACAACTGAGTTATTTTATTCTTACCAGAACTGGACACACGCCTGATCCTCTGAGGAGATAAGGCCCGGTCAGAATTGAGATTTCTACTGTCACTATTCCGCCTCAAACAGGAAACAGAAGGCCCCACTTTGGCTTTTGAACCAGGTGTTTTCCTCAAATTGGAGGAGTCAGGCTTGGAAATATTCCTACCTGAGGTGACTGCAGTTTTTGAAGCAGAACCCTGTGAAAAAATAGTTAAGACTTTAGTCCAGATTATACCTTCCTCATACCATTTCCCGTGGCACTATGTCAAAACGACAATTTCTTTCTAAGCAGATATGCCACAGGGCTATTTAATTTTCATTTTTAGAATGAAGGAATTAAACCTCTTCATAGTTTGCTCTTAAATCCATTGTGATCTTTTATGCCCAACAGCGGAACTATTCCCAAGATGCCCAGGGCCACAAGCTGAAGTCAAGCTGCAGCTCTCAGTCTGTTCCCTGAGGCCTTTCTATAGCATCTGATGCTGAGGACGCCACCTTTCTTCAGTTTCTCTAACAGAACACTCTCCTGGTTTTCCTTCTACCTGTCTGGTTATTCCTCCTCCGGATCCTGTTCTTCTGTACACCTTTCAATGCTAGTTGTCCCGAGGGTCCCAGACTTGACCCTGTTCTTTCCTTGCCATATACTCTCCTTAAGTGACTTTGTCCGCTGTTTCAACCAGCACCTACACCCTGTTGTATGTGAAGTCCATATGTCCTAGCCAGCACTCTCCTGCCTTTCTCCTGTATTTAGCTTCTTTCTTTACCTACCCACTTAGCACACTTCAGGCACCTCCTCCTAGCAATGCCAACAGTAATCATATCATTGTCATTTTTATGGATCAACATATAGCCCCTACAGAATAATACTTTAAGCTCAAAATCCATGTTTCAACCCCTTTAATCTTCATAACCCTAGAAGTTGTTACCTTTATCATAAAAGGTAACAAATGTTTACATTTTACAGAAGAATACGAAGCAGTTTCTAACATTAAACTAGTTTCACCCAACCATCTCAAAACTTACTTCTTTCCATAGTCATCACAACATACCCAGGAGCCCAACATAAACAATGAAAGCTATTTCTAGGTGCTTCCTTGTTTACTTCTTCAACTCTCAATAGCCTTCTTTCCCTTTCCCATCCATCTTAGCAAAGGCCTGCATCATTTCTTCCCAGGATTACTGAAAGTACATCCTTAGGATTTCTGGTCTCACCAGCTTCCAATTTGTGTTCCACTCCACTGCTAAGGTAATCTCCTCAAAGGCCAAACTGGGTTAGGTAGCTCACCTCTGTCTTCCAGATAAAGTCAACTCTTAACAGCAAGGCACAGTGAGCCCTTCTGGATCTGGCAACCCCTGGTGGCTTCATCAGCTTATTCCTTACTGTTCACATTTCTGCAACCCCACCTCCCATCACAGTCACTACCTGGAATCCCCTAATATGAGAATATCTTTTCGTGTTTCTTCCTCTTTGTATGTGTTATTTCCTCCACCCAGAATACTTTTCTGATTCAAAGTGACTAAACTAGCTCCCTTAGAAGCCTTCCTTGACAGCCCTCTTCAAGGCCACCACCCCATCCCACCGCCCCAAGCAGCACAGCAGCTGATACATACTCCCAACGAGTATTTAACAACCCCTTTTAGTCCCCTTTATCTTCTAATATCACCTACCATACCAGACACTAGGTTTGGCCAAAGGTGTAGCTTTCTTTCCTATATCCCAACAATCACCATCATACATAGTATACAGTAGGCAACCAATAAATATTCCCATTCTACATAGAGGAGGTGACACTCTGAGCTTCATTCAAGGAAAAATTCCAACACCGTAAGTTATATTTTGTATTCTCCCTTTACATTACAAAAACTGAGCCTCGTAGAGACTAGGTAATTGGCCCAATGTCATTCTGCCAATGAATGATGGAGCTAATCTGAAAGTGTATCTAATTCTAAGATCCATACTTCTAACATCTATGCTGTGTTTTCCCCACTCGTACCTTTCTTTCCTTGCGTAAGTAAGTCATAAGTAGATTAATTTCCAATACAGATATGTAAAGCCCCATGCTACCTACAGTTGAAATCATACACTGGGTGAATCCAAAGTTTAATTGGGCAAGACTTCCAGGGAAGATGCGGAGCAGGAACCTAAACTCATGTTGTCCCAAGAATATTACTAGATGGACTTCAAGCTGTATTACAAAGCCGTAATCATCAAGACAGTATGGTACTGGCACAAGAACAGACACTCAGATCAACGGAACAGAATAGAGAACACAGAAATGGACCCACAAATGTATGGCCAACTAATCTTTGACGAAGCAGGAAAGAATATCCAATGGAATAAAGTCTCCTCAGCAAGTGGTGCTGGGAAAACTGGACAGTAGCATGCAGAAAAATGAACCTGGACCACTTTCTTACACCATACACAAAAATAAACTCAAAATGGATGAAAGATCCATGATGGTAAGACAGGAAGCCATCAAAATCCTTGAGGAGAAAGCAGGCAAAAACCTCTTTTGATCTTAGCTGCAGCAACTTCTAACTCAACACAGCTCCGGAGGCAAGGGAAACAAAAGCAAAAATGAACTATTGGGCCTCATCAAAATAAACTTCTGCACAGCAAAGGAAACAATCAGTGAAACTAAAGGGCAACCAACGGAATAGGAGAAGATATTTGCAAATGACAAATCCGATAAAGGTTTAGTATCCAAGAGCTATAAGGAACTTATCAAACTCAACACCCAAAAAAACCAAATAATCCAGTGAAGAAATGGGCAAAAGACATGAATAGACACTTCTGCAAAGAAGACATCCAGATGGCCAACCGACACATGAAAAAATGTTCAACATCACTCATCATCCGGGAAATACAAATCAAAACCACAAGGAGATACCACCTCACACCTGTCAGAACGGCTAACATTAACAACTCAGGCAACAACAGATATTGGCGAGAATGTGGAGAAAGGGGATCTCTTTTGCACTGCTCGTGGGAATGCAAACTGGTGCAGCCACTCTGGAAAACAGTATGGAGGTTCCTCAAAAAAGTAAAAATAGAACTACCCTACAACCCAGCAACTGCACTACTAGGTATTTATCCAAGGGATACAGGTATTCTGTTTCAAAGGGACACATGCACCCCAATGTTTATAGCAGCACTATCAACAATAGCCAAAGTATGGAAAGAGCCCAAATGTCCATCGATGGATGAATGGAAAAAGAAGATGTGGTATGTGTGTATGTGTGTGTGTATATACACACACACACACACACACACATACACACACACATACACACACACACACACACACACACACACACCGGAGTATTACTCAGCAATCAAAAAGGATGAAATCTTGCCATTCACAACTACATAGACAGAACTAGAGGGTATTATGCCAAGTGAAATTAGTCAGAGAAAGACAAATATCCTACAACTTCACTCATATGAGGACTTTAAGACACAGAACAGATGAACACTAGGAAGGGAAGCAAAAATAATATAAAAACAGGGAGGGGAACAAAACATAAGAGACTCTTAAATATGGAGAACAGAGGGTTACTAGAGGGGTTGTGGCAGGGGGGATGGGCTAAATGGGTAAGGGGCATTCACCTACTCCTGAAATCATTGTTGCACTATATACTAACTAACTTGGATGTAAATTTAAAAAATGAATTAAATTTAAAAAAAAGACTACTACTAGATAACACTCATATTTTCAGTGCAAATAACCCAGAAAATGACCCCAAGACTAGCACAACAAACTTCACAACCAAATGTGGAGAAGAGGTCACATTATAGAGTGTAGGACCAGCAGAGAGCTAAACACCAATGGTCTGGATTTGGGAGGGAGGGAGCTATAGGCAAGGAGAGGGGCAAGAAATAGACTATCACACGAGGAAGCCTGCATGGGGAAAACTAATCCCATATGCATTTGGCTTTGGAAATCAAAAGGGCAGAATTTCCCACTTCTTAAAACTAGCAGGACTTAAAGCCTAGAACTTTAAAAATCAGCAGGCTCTGTGCTGAGGGAGAGCCTAGAGGGCAATAGGAAGCTGAGTCCTTAACCTTAAAGAGATAACACAACAAAAAGCCCAAGGACATAGGGCTTAGAAGCAGCAATTTCAAAAATGCCTGGGGTACACAGGAGGGAAAGTTAGTTACTAATCTCAGAGTTCCCTGAGGGACTTTTCAAGGAACAAAGGAGCTGGCAGGTAGCTTTTCCCTCCCCCACCCCCAAAATAATCACATGGCCAACTGCAGGAAACAGCCAGCACTCACTACCTTACTTGCTTACACCATGCTCTGCCCCCTCCTGCTGGGCTTGCCTCAGTCCTGATGCTGTGGATTTCCCACCCCAGAAGACCCAGGGAAACCCTGCCACCATTGCATCTCTGACTTCCCTAGGAGGATGTATGCGCCTTGTTAAAACTACACCCCCACCCAGAGGCGCTTCATGGAGCAACCCAGGCCTGCCTCAGTCTCCAAAGTGACTAAGTGTCCCCTGAGGAGAAGGACTGGCATCCACAGCTTGTGACACCAAGATCCCATCGTCATGCTTCCCAGAACTGCCTCAGCCAGCCGCTGGTCTCCATAGTGGCTACACAACCCCGGTGGAAGTGGACCTGTGGGAACAGCTTGTGGCACCCTGTCCCTAATGCGTGTGCAGTAGAAACTCAGGCTGGCCTGGTCTTGGAGGCAGTGGTGAGTCTCCTGTAAAGAGGATCTACACCACCTTGTTAAAAGTGTGGGCCCTGCCCACTACTTTCAAGAGCAATAGACATAGCCGACTTTCTTAACACAGAGAAACAAACACAGAGTTAGGTGAAATGAGGAGACAGAGGAATATGTCCCACATGAAAGAATAGGACAGAAGAAGAGAGACCTAAGTGAAACAGAGATAATATGCCTGATAGAAAATTTAAAGTAGAGCCTAAATGTTCATCAACTGATGAATGGATAAAGAAATTGTGGGTTGTATACACAATGGAATACTACGTGGCAATGAGAAAGAATGAAATATGGCCTTTTGTAGCAACGTGGATGGAACTGGAGCGTGTGATGCTAAGTGAAATAAGCCATACAGAGAAAGACAGATACCATATGGTTTCACTCTTATGTGGATCCTGAGAAACTTAACAGAAACCCATGGGGGAGGGGAAGGAAAAAAAAAAAAAGAGGTTAGAGTGGGAGAGAGCCAAAGCATAAGAGACTATTAAAAACTGAGAACAAACTGAGGGTTGATGGGGGGTGGGAGGGAGGGGAGGGTGGGGGATGGGTATTGAGGAGGGCACCTTTTGGGATGAGCACTGGGTGTTGTATGGAAACCAATTTGACAATAAATTTCATATATTGGAAAAAAAAAAAAAGAAAATTTAAAGTAATGATCATGAAGATACTCCCTGTACCTGAGAAAACAATGGAAGGCATCAGGGAGAGCCTTAACACAGAGAAAAAAAGAACCTATCAAAGATGAAGAATACAATAATTGCAATTAAAAACAAACTTGTGGAATAACTAGCAGGCTAGAAGAAGCAGAGGAATGAATCAACAACCTGGAAGACAGAGTGATGGAAAGTAATCAAGCTGAACAAGTGAGAGAAAAAAGAATTATGCAAACTGACAATAGACTTAGGGTACTCAGTGACTCCAACAAGTGTAATAATATTCACAATATAAGGATTCCAGAAGAAGAGAGAGAAAAGGGGGCAGAAAATTTATTTGAAGAAATAATAGATGCAAACTTCCTTATTCTGGGGAAGGAAACAGATACCCAGATCTAGGAGGCACAGAGATCCCCACAAAAAAAAATAAATAAAAATAAAATAAAAAATAAATAAAAAATCAACCCAAGGAAGTCCATATCAAGACACATAGGAATTAAAATGGAAAAGAGTAGTGATAAAGAATGTTGAAAGCAACGAGATAAAATACAACTACATACCAGAGCAGAGAAATCCCATGAGGGTATCGGTGGATATTTCAGCAAAAACTTGGCAGGCCAGAAGAGAGTAGCATGATACATTCAAAGTGCTAAAAGGGCAAAATATGCAGTCAAGAATGCTCTATCCAGCAAAGCTATCATTCAGAATAGAAGGAGAGATAAAGAATTTCTCAGACAAAAACGAAACAAGTTCATGACCACTAAACCAGCCTTTATGAGAAATACTAAACGGGACTATTTGCATGGAAAAGAAAGATCATAAGTGAGACTGTGAAAAGGATAAAACATAAAATAAGTAAAAGTGAGTATTTCTGTAAAAAACAAACAAGGAATTCACAAAATGAAACAATGTAAAATATGACACCATATAACTAATATGTGCTGGGGGGTTGGTGCGAAGAGTAAAGAATGGGTTCAAAGTTAAGCGACCATCAACTTCATATAGGCTACCATATGCAGATGTTACACAAAAAACTTAATGTTAACCAAAAAACAACAACAACAACAATGATCAGATATGCAAAGAAAAAAAGAGAAATGAATCTAAGTATCTCACTCAAGAAAACTGTCAAATCAGGGCACATGGGCAGCTCAGTCAGTTAAACATCCAACTTTAGCTCAGGTCATGATCTCATGGCTTCTGAGTTCGAGCCCCACATTGGGCTCTTGGCTGACAGCTCAGAGCCAGGAATCTGCTTCAGGTTCTGTGTCTCCCTCTCTCTCTGCCCCTCCCCAACTCATGCTCTGTCTCTCAAAAACAAATAAACATTAAAAAAATTTTTTTAAATCCAACAAAACCATCAAATTGTGAAAGAGAGCAAGAGAAAGATCAGAGAAAACTACAAAAACCACAAAACAAGTAACAAAATAGCAATAAATACACACCTATCAATAATTACTTTGAATGTAATTGGAATGTAACTGGACTAAACTCTCCAACCCAAAGCCATGGGGTACAGAATAGATTACAAAAACAATATCCATCCATGTGCCGTCTACAAAAGACTCATTTCATACCTAAAGATACATGCAGATTGAAATTGAGGGGACAGAGAAACCTTTACTATGCAAATGGCTGTCAAATGAAAGCCAGAGTAGCATTTTTCATTGGACAAAACAAACTTAAAACAAAGACCAACAAGAGACCAAGAAGGAGAGTGGTGTATTTCATTGGAAAAAATAGATTTTATTTTATTTTATTTTTAACGTTTATTTTTATTTTTGAGACAGTGAGAGACAGAGCATGAACAGGGGAGGAGGGACAGAGAGAGAGGGAGACACAGAATCGGAAGCAGGCTCCAGGCTCTGGGCCATCAGCCCAGAGCCCGAAGCGCGGCTCGAACTCACAGACCGTGAGATCGTGACCTGAGCTGAAGTCGGACGCTTAACCGACTGAGCCACCCAGGCACCCCGGAAAAAATAGATTTTAAAACACAATAACAAAGAAGTGATAATAAAGGGGACAATCCAACAAGAAGATGTAACAATTATAAATATTTATGCACCCAACATGAACACCCAAATTCATAAAACAGTAACAAAGGAACTAATTGATACTAAAACAAGTAATGGTGGAGGACTTTAACACACCACTTACATGACAGATCATCCAAACAGAAAATCAACAAGGAAACAATGGTTTTGAATGACATGGTGGAACAGAAGGATTTAACAGATATATTCAGAACATTCTATCCTGAAACAGCAAAATACACAAACTTTCTAATGCACTCCAAAATAGATCACATTAGCCCACAAAACAAGTCTCAACAAATTCAAAAAGATCAAAGTCATATCATGCATCTTGTCTGACCACAACGCTCTGACACTCAAAATCCCAAGAAAAAATCTGCAAAGAGCACAAATGCATGGAGGTTAAAACACACGCTATTAAACAATGAATGGGTCAACCAAGAAATCAAAGAAGAAATTAAAAAATTAAATGGAAACAAATGAAAATGAAAACATACAATGGCCCCAAATCTTTGAGATGCAACAAGAGCTGTTCTAAGAGGGAAGTTTACAGCAATACAGACCTAATGAAGAAGAAAAATTGCAAGCTAACAACCTAACCTTGTATCTATAAGAGCTAGAAAAAGAATGACAAACAAAACCCAAAACAGCGAAAGTAAAGAAATAAAGATTAGAGCATAAATGAAAGATACAAAAAGAACAACAAAAACAACAGAAACAACAAACATACATCAATGAAACCAGGAGCTGTTTCTTTAAAAAGATCAACAAAACTGATAAACCTCTAGCCAGACTCATCAAAAAAGAAGAGTCAAATAAACAAAATTACCAAGGAAAGAGAAGAAATAACAACCAACACCACAGAAATACAAACAACTATAAGAGAATATTATAAAAAACTACCTGCCAATAATTTGGACAACCTAGATGAGATGGATAAATTTCTAGAAACATAAAACCTACCAAAACTGAGGCAGGAGCAAATAGAAAATTTGAAAAGACCAATGACACGCAATGAAATTGAATCAGTAATCAAAAAACTCCCAACAAACAAAGTCCAGGACCAGATAGCTTCAAAAGTGAATTCTATGAAACATTTAAGGAAGAGTTAATACCTATTCTTCTCAAACCATTCCAAAAATAGAGGAAGGAAAACTTCTAAATTCAGTCTGTGAGGCCAGCATTACCCCAACACCAAAACCAGATAAAGACACTCCAAAAAAAGAGAACAACAGGCCAATATCTCTGATGAATATAGATGCAAAAATCCTCAACAAAATACTGACAAGCCAAATCCAATAATACATTAAAAATTAATCACCAAGATCAAGTGGGGTTTATTGGTGGGATTCAAGGGGGATTCGATATTCACAAATCAACACGATACATCACATCAAGAAGAGAGAGGGAAAAAAATAAGAAATAGGATAAAAACCAAATCATTTCAATAGAGGCAGAAAAAGCATCTGACAAAGTACAATAGCCATTTACAATTAAAAAAAAAAAAAACCCTCTGCAAAGTAGGTTTGGAGGCAACAATGTCAACATAATAAAGGGCATATATAAAAAACCCACAGCTAACATCATACTCAATGGGGAAAAACAGAGCTTTTTGCCTAAGGTGAGGAACAAGACAAGGATGTCCACCCTCATCAGTTTTATTCAACATAGTACTGGAAGTCCTAGTGAAAACAATCAGACAAGAAATAAAAGGTATCCAAACTGGTAAGGAAGAAGTAAAACTTTCACTATATGCAGATGATATGACACTATATACAGAAAACTCTAAAGACCCCATCAAAAACTACTAGAACTGATAAATGAATTCAGTAAAGTTGCAAGATACAAAAAAAAAAAAATGTACAGAAATCGGTTACATTTTTTTTTAAGTTTATTTATTCTGAGAGAGCGCAAGCAAGGAAGAGAGAGAGGGAGATAGATCACACAAACCATGAAATCATGACCTGAGCCGAAATCAGAGTCAGCTGCTTAATCGACTGAGCCATCCAGGCACCCTATGAAGTCTGTTTCATTTCTATACACTAATAATAAAGCAGAAGAAATAGAAATTAAGGAAAGAACCCCATCTACAATTGCACCAAAGATAATAATCTATCTAGCATTAAACCTAACCCAAGAGGGGAAAGACCTCTATCTGAAAACACTGATGAAAGAAATTGAAGAAGACACAAAGAAAGGGAAAGACATTCCATGCTCATAGATAAGAAAAAATATTAAAATGTCTATACTGCCGAAAGCAATCTACACATTTAATGAAATCTCTATCAAAATACTAAGAGCATTTTTTTACAGAACTAGAACAAAAGAATTGTAGTATTTGTATGGAACCACAAAAGACTCCAAATACCAAAAGCGACTGTGAAACAAAAAAACAAAACTCGAGGTATTATAATTCCAGACTTCAAGTTATATTACAAAGCTATTAGTCACCAAAACAGTATGTTACTGGCACCAAAACAGACACCCAGAGAACAGAACACAATAAGACAGCTCCAAAATAAACCCACAATTATATGGTCAATAAACTTCAACAAAGAAGGAATGAATATACAATGAGAAAAGACAATCTCTTCAATAAATGGCGTTGGGAAAACTGGACAGCCTATGCAAGCACAAAACTAGACCACTTTCTTTCGCCATACACAAAAATATATTCAGAATGAATTAAAGACCTAGATGTGATACCTGAAACCATAAAAATCCCAGAAGAGAGCACAGGCAGAAATATCTCGGACATCAGCAGTTAGCAACATTTTTCTAGATATGTCTCTTAAGGCAAGGAAAATAAAAACAAAAATAAACCACTGGGTCTACATCAAAACAAAAAGCTTCTGCACAGCAAAGGAAACAATCACAAAACTAAAAGGCAACATAAGGAATGAAAGAAGACATTTGCAAATAACATACCTAATAAAGGGTTAGTATGCAAAATATATGAAGAACTTATACAACTCAACACCAAAAAAACAAATAATCCAATTCAAAAATGGGCAGAACACATGAACAGACACAAAAAAGACATCCAGATGGCCAGCAGATACATGAAAATATCACTTATCATCAGGGTAATGCAAATCAAAACCACATTAAGATATTATCTAACATCTGTCAGAATGGCTAAAATCAACAACACAAGAAGTAACAAGTGTTGGTGTGAATGCGAAGAAAAAGGAACCCTTGTGCACTGCTGGTGGGAACCCAAACTGGTGCAGCCACTGTGGAAAACACAATGGAGATTCCTCAAAGAAGTTGAAAATGGAGCTACCCTGCAATCCAGTAATCGCACTACTGGGTATTTACCCAAAAAGTACAAGAACACTAATTCAAAGAGACACACACACCTTTATGTTTATTGCAGCACTATCTACAATAATACAATAACCAAATTAAGGAAGTATCCCAAATGTCCATCAATCAATGAATGGATAAAGAAAATGTGTGTGTGTATACGTGTGTGTATACACAATGGAATAGTATTCAACCATAAACAAAATGAGATCTTGCCATTTGCAACAACATGAATAGACTAGAGAGTATAATGCTAAGTGAAATAAGTCAATAAGAGAAAGACAAATACTATATGATTTTACTCGTATGTGGAATTTAAGAAACAAAACAGAGGTGCCAAGGTGCCTGGGTGGCTCGGTTGGTTAAGCGTTCAACTCTTGATTTTGGCTCAGGTCATTATCTCAGGGTTCCTGAGATGGAGCCCCATGGCAGGCTCTGTGGGGCTCTGGAGCCTGCTAACACAGAGCCTACTGTGGGATTCTCTCTCCCCTGTCTCTCCGTCCCTCCTCCACTTGCACTCTCTCTCTCTCTCTCTCTCTCAAAAATAAACACTAAAAAAAAAAAAAAAAAAAGGAGGAAGAAGAAGAAACAAAACAAATGAGCAAAGGGAAAACAGAGAGAGATAAACCAAAAAACAGATTCTTAACTACAAAGAATTGGTGGTTACCAGAGGGGAGGTGAGTAAGGGAATGGGTGAAGGGAATGAAGAGTAAACTTATCACAATGAGCACTGAGTAATGTACAGAATTGTTGAACCACTATATTGTACAACTGAAACTAACATTGTGTGTTAAGTATACTGGAATTAAAATTAAAAAATTAAAGTATCACAGGGTTGACTAAAAAAACCAATAGGGTAATATCCTAAGAACATTACATAAAATCGGCCCCCAAGAGCAGGTCAATGTCCACAAACTACAAACATCTACTTCTACATGAAGCTGGTTAAGATAATCCCCCAGAGAAAACCTTTTAAAAAGTAAACCACACTTTTGTTAAAGATTCACTTTTGTAAGCTGGTTACATCAAATTTACTCTGCCTTGCTAGCCTATATTCTGCCAAATTTTGAAACCCTGTGGTGTATGAAGCAGAAAGGGTCAGGATTCCAGTCATGAGCCCTGAGTCTGAATCTAGATTTTAGTTCTTACCAGCTCTGTATGTTTTAAATAATGTCTCTGAAGCCTTTAAATGTGGCTGACAACTATCCCATTGTTACTGGAAAGAGTGAATGATGATGTATATATTACTGGGAAAATTTAATGACAGAATAATAATACACAAAACCTGAGCAAAGCGGTTCAGAGGAGCTATCAAAAAAATACCAATTCCTTTCAAGTAATTCACCACCTCCTTTATCTAACAATCACCAATACATAACCTTTGTAATGGGTAGCTACATGCAACCAGTATCAAATTAAAATCAAATTCCTTCTTCCAAACAAGAATGTTTCTGAAGTTTCAGATAGATACTGACTCAACAGCTGTGAGATTGGAGGCAACCTAAGAATTTGGTAAACTCAAGGCCTAATTTAGCCCAAGACCCCCAGAGCACACTGAAAACTAACACCCTTCCAGCACTGTCCCCTCATAGACCTAGGGAAGATTTACAACCTTTGGATCCTGTTTAAGTGACCAAGAAACATGGCAGTTTGAGTCAACATGAAGCAAGTGGCCACTCATTCGGTTCTCTACAGTAAGAACAGAGCCTGTGGCCTGTCCCTTCCCCATGATACGTGCAAACATGTACAAGGCAAAACAGTGCTATTAGGAGGGAACTGCATTTAAGACATGGGTAAAGAATGAGGTTGGCTGGGTTTTTTCCAGAAAAAAAAGTGCTTCTTCCCCAAGATGTGCCAGGATCCATGTCAACCTGATGTTTCTAACACCTTACTTCAATATCACATCATGAACCTGAAAAACAGCTTTCTGCTTCCCATGTGCAGAACGAAGCCTAAGATTTACTCAGTGCACACAGAAAAGCTTTTAATTTCACAATCAGACAACCAATTTATAGTCAAGCCAAATGTTTTTTAGAGAGACTTTCAGTTGGGTGTAGATACATAATGAAAGCCTCCCATAAATCAAAGAGGAATAAATGTATTGTTTTTTTATGTATAGCTATAAACACCAAACTAAGAACGTTGACTAGAATTACCAGAGGTTATAGTTTGATTTGGCAAAATATCAAAATACAAATGACATAAAACAAGTTTCCTACGTTTGACTTGAAAAGAACTTAAAGATCGGAGTTTTAAAATAGACAATCGCATTAACTTAGACATCGTTAAGGTGTACCATTCTTCCCCAAAAGTCACAAAATCCAAAACATCCCTAAACTGATATAGCTCAAGAATATCTGGTCTTTCCTAACTTACTTCCTAAAAGGACCTAACAATTCCCTATGCACCCTGAAAACACTTCTGAAACAGACCTTGAACACTTCACTACACCTTACGAGCTTCGTTCCTCTCCAACCTGAGCCCTCCACACAGAACACAGATGCCTCACATCTGCCTTCCTACCTGGCACCCCGCTCCATTCCTAACCCGGCGGACAGGAGTCCAAGAAAGGTCGACATGGGGCCAAAAATACATGTAAGTCCCTTCTGCGAAAAACAGGACTGAAGACGAGTACACAAAGCCCAAGAATGGCCCGACAAATGTTTTTAAAACTCAGAAAACTAGTTTCTTCATGTTACTGACAAAGATACAGGTATGTTTAAAGAAAAATCATCTTTAATCCACCTGTGAATTTTCTGTTTGAATGAGACTATCCTGTCTCCTCCGCCCCCCTACACACACATCAAATATGTGACAGGTGCTACAGACAACAGACTGCTTTTTCACTGTACATGAATAAAAGGGGTTTATCTTAATGTGCCAGGAATCATCAGGTTAGGGCTGCAAGAGACCTCAGACATCGCCTAGTCCAATCCTTTCAGATCACATTAGCTGATCAGAGGCAGAATCCCGACCCCCACCCCCCCACCCCCACCGGGTTCACAGGAGACGACTCCCCTTCCCGGGGCAGCTTCCTCCACAAGAGACCAGGAGTTATTTTTATGTTGAGACTGTTTACCGGCTCTCCCCAGCCATTTCTTAAATGTGGCCCAACACATTTTAAAGTTCATAAACAAATCTCTTTTTTTTTCCCCCTGAGATACGAAATATAATCAGATATTTAACTTCCAATAACTAATTACACCAAAATATAAAAGAAGCTTTCTCTTTCCCCTCATTAAAAGGAACATTGCCACTCAATACAAAATACTGTACTTGACGATTTTTTCCCCATATGCACTTTCCCCATCTTGTAGCCAAGTAACACTCTGAAGTATATAACTAAGATGACAAACAATTACTGAATAAAATATTAACCTGAAAGCAAACTTGCACACCTAGTTTGGCAATATTATTGACTATTTGTGAAGACCAATTGCTAATACATACTCTGCTCCCTCCAACCCTTCTCTGAAGTAGGCAAAAATCTGACTTACCAAAAACAGAGAACCATATTCAAAGGTCTCATTCATAATTTCCTTTTTTAGCTCTTGTTTTTCCATAGGTGTCCCATTTTCTTTTTCACCCTTCTTTTCAGGGCTAATCCCATCGATGTCAGAAGTGTATGTTATTTCCAAGCATTCTGTGCTTTCCATTTTAACAGGGAGTATGCCTTTCATCTTCTGAAAGAAGGTAGCCACGGACCCAGTCTCATATGCTGAATTAGAACTTGCTTTGTCAACATCTTCCTGATTCGATTTCATGGCAGATGTTGTTCTTGGAACCTTGTGTGAAGCATTTTTAGAATGAGTTGTAACACGCACAGCCTGGCTAGTAATGAGTTTATTAAATTGCTGCTTGTGTGTCTTGTTAATTAGGATTTCTGCTTTTGTATCTGCATTCAAGTCAGACCTTGGTGTTTTGCTCAAAGCTGTCAACTGTCTTGAGGAAGACACGGATAAGGGTGATGAGGCAACGGTTAGCTGAGATCTGGGTGTGACCTTTGATGCAGCAGGGTCTTTGGGCTGCAACACTGGTCTAGACATAACTTTTGCTTTGACATTCTTGAAGTTTGGTCTTGGGTAACTTATAATTTCGGTTTTTCTAACTTTGCTGCCTATTGGAGTATTCATTTTAGTTGTCAATTTTCCTAGATTAGGTTTACACGTGTTCACAGGTGCCCCCTTCAAGCTCGGTACATTTCTAAGTTCTTGATGACTCTTCTCCACTTTACTACATTTCTCTGCCACTTCAATAGGTGAAATAGAAAAGGTTGTATTTGGGGGTTCTAGGACTGGTGTTGACATGCAAACTGTATTATTTGTGTTAATGACCATATCATTTGCATCCCAACTCAGTTCAACTGACGAAGCCATCTTCTGTCCCAGTGGGCTAGTCAGTATCAATTCTACAGTACGATTTTGGGTTTCCAAATCCTTTTCATGAGAGGCATTGTGTGCATCTCCAGCCACCGTGACTTCATGTTCTGGGTTCAGTACTTGGGCTTCACTTTTATCAAAAGCTGGCACCAGTAAAGGGCATTCATCATCTATAAGACAATTGGACACTGTTTCTCTGAGATTTTGGCCCATTTCCTTTTGCCCATATGAGGCCTGTGAATGTGTCTCACTATTTGGTTCATCTTTCGATAAACAAAAGAACTCTTGTAATACAGCCCCATTGGGAACATCCATGCCCTCAGAAACTGGTGTTGGAGCTTGTATCTCTTTTTCTCCAACTAATCCTTGCTGTGACCCATCTGTGTAGTCACTGGTGATCTGTCCTGTGGAATACTGACACTGAATGCCAAGATCTGGAACAACAATACCAGTTTGCATCACATTAGGAAATGCTATGTACGTTGTATCTTGGGCCTCTGCTGCTGTGGCTTGAGGGTTTTCAAAGCTGTCTTGATCATAATTCAATTCTCTTACATGTATCTTATCAGAACAGGGAGATGTAGAACAGGATAAAGATGGGTTTCCACTCCTCATGCCGGTTGGCTGCAGATTTCCAGTGGTATGCAAAGACTGACTCTTCCCAATGGCATGACGTGTTACAAAGGTGCAGTCAACATCATCCACTGTCATGTCAAATGTCTGGTTTGGCTCCAAGGCAGTAAGACAATGTGGACAGTTCAAATCATCATCGTTGGGTTTCCACACAAAAGGCAGCGATGTCTCAGCACTCTGGTCCCGTAATGATTCCAGGGAATGACAACGGTTAGACGGGTACTTTGGCTCCTCTGTATTCACAACGTGCACACAAGACTGACGTGTGGAGGCTTTGTGGGTGTCTAACACCTCCTTCCTAATCAACTCACTTGATGACTTTTGGTGATGAAGCACTTCTACACACTGAGGAGTTAAAGTATTGTTTTCATCAATGTCCACGGCAGAGCTGGTTTCATAATCAACCACCATGTCATCCGGGTTCGCAGAGTTCCAACTCACACTATCGGCTGAGGAGTTTTGTGTATGTGGGGAGTTTTGGTTGTATGCACAGGTATTTCCATTTTTACCACTGAGAAGTAAGGATAGCCGTTCATCTTCTGTCTTCTCATCTGAATTATCATCATTCATCCTGAATATCAACTTTAAGCCTCTGCCATCTTCTTTCTTCTTTCAATCCTTTCCAATGAAAGGAAAGGAAAAATTGTCTATCTCCTAGGTTTTTTAGCACAGTCGAAAGCTTCTAAGATGCTTTCAGGTTGTAATGATGTGTTGTTCCCTGGAAGAAATAAAGTGATCAGTTCAGGAAAGTATTAGAAAAATTAACAAGCCACCACTTCATTTGTTTCAACCACTTTATTCTTACATTTGGAACCTCAACCTGCAGACAGGGGTAAAGTAGCTCAAGTTTCACATCTTTTCAAAAGTGCTTTTTTATTTGAGAGACTAGGGCAGAAGACAGAGACAGTGCTAAAATTTCCCCTGTGACTGACTTCACTTCTCAGATGCCTCCTCCCTATTTTCATTGGTTCTTATTTCTCAGAAGAGGGAAGGAAGCAAAACCTAATAGCCTTTCCTTGTTGGTTAACCATCGGTCCTAATTTGCTGAGGACGGTTCCAACTCATTCCTGCTGCCCCAACATCATCAGTAATAATGCCCTTTTCAGTTTCAGAAGTCCCCTTAGTGTTTGTGTGGAGAGTGATTACCAGACAGACCTGGCAAACACAGCAAATAAACTAAAGATCAATGAGGATTTAGGGCATTGGCATTTCTCTTTTCCTTGCTTTCATTCCGTATCTCAACATATTTCAAAGGTGAAAAAACACTGTTGGCTCTTAATAAAGTGGTATACTCTTAGAAGTCCCTAAAAACAGTAAACTGTATAACACAGCAATTCTACTCTTAAGTATCTACTAAAGAGAAATGAAAACATATGTCTACACAAACATTTGTGCAAATATACATGATTAATAAAAGCATTAGTCATAATAGCCAAGTGGAAGCCTATGTCCATTAACTGGTAAATAAATTTTAAAAAGCTATATACCCATACAACAGAATAAACAAGGAGCAACAGAAGAAAATGGAGTATAGATACATCTACAACATGAATACATACAGCGTTACAGCTTAAAAATATTATACTAAGTGGAAAAAGCCAGTCACTGAAGATTACTCATTATGTGTTGTCTTTACATGAAACGTCCAGAATAGGCCAATCTATAGAGACAAAGTAGATCAGTGATTCTCCAGAGCTGAGAAAGGGTAAGAGGGAAGGGAATGAGCAGAGACTGCTGATTGGGGTGGTGTTTCTTTTGAGAGTCATGAAAATGTTCTAAAGATTATGGTGATGACCGTGCAATACCATAAACACACTGACAACTACTCAGTCGCACACTAAAAAAAAAAAAAAAAAATCATTAAAAACCACCCATTAAAGCTTTCAAATCCAAGGATTTTTGCAAATAACTAAAATTTGATTATGCTTGCAAATAACTAAAATTTGATCATGCTTTTGGTCAAACTGAAGTGCTTAAAAAAGGCCCAAATGCTCAAGGGAGGACTTCAAATAAGTCACACAAGATATACTTTTCAACTGAATTGAGTTTCTAATCCCGGTTAAATGTCAATCAGATGTCATGGCTCTGTCCTAAAGATATAAATTATACATGAGGGGGGACAATGGCATTCTGTAACCTGTAAATTTGTCAATTAAGAGATCTCATTTTCTATTTTGTAATCCTCTCTCTGTAATCAAACTTCAGTGACCTACATACAACCAGGAGAACAGGAACCATGGCACAAGTGAAAGGATCAGTATCTTCGTGAACAGTGTTCTGTTTCTGGCCATGCATCCTGAAATCAGCCGTTACTGGGGGGGGGGGGGGGGGCGGGGGGAGAAGAAAGGCTGCAATGTTTCTCTCAATAGCACGCACGTGTGCACATACGAGCACTGGGCATGTGTGCGCACATGCGCATACACACACACACTCGTTCAAAAAAAAGATTCTGAATCCTAAAATAAGGCCTGTATGAGTTTTTATACTGATGGAAAATATAAATTACTTATTATTCTCCCACTATAGTTCTTAAGTCAATAAAGAAATCACTGAAGTGATAGTTGTTTTGACTAGCACCTTAATAAAAGCTTTGCTGAGGCACAATTTTTTTTAATCCTGGGGTATAAAACATGTTCAAGCTACATATTTAAATCAAGAAGCATATTTATTCATTTTTTAGACTTAACGTGTGTGGAGTGGAAAGTCAAAAATCAGTAAACATGTTACATCTGTCTATTTCCATAAAGGTCAGTATTTAAGAGATTCTGGTATAAACAAATATGAGCACTGTAAACAGAAGCTTTTAACGTAAATCACAGAAGTCATTTGTCTATATAAACACAGTCATTAGATTTAATTAAGGAGTTTTACTTCCTGAGTTCCTTCTTCCAATGTACATTTAAAAAAATGATTTAAAAACAAAACCCTGATTAAAATGGAATAAAGTCAAGGCATTTCAAGTTATTTTTAAGGCAAATGAATAATAGAATACAAACATATAATAAGATACAGACATTCTATATTTAGGTTGTTTCTAGTTTTTCTCCTTTATAAGTAACACTAAACATTTTTGTAATCATTGACTACCTGTGATTATTTCCTTTGGAAAAATTTCCTAGAAATAAAAGCATTACTGAGCCAAAGATTAGGATTTGTTTTTATGGCTTTTGATACAGTCTGCCAAATTGTTAGGTGAAAGGGGGGTAATTCTTTATAAATGTTAATATGTCTGTATTATATATATAAGACCTGAGTTTTACTTTTAAAGTTTATGCATTTTATTCAGCATTTTTCTCAAGTATTTTTTGCAGGTTATTATAATATAAAAACATTTTTAATTGTTGTGGAATTCCACTCAGGTTTAAATGTTTTAGACTGACAAGTCAGTAGTTTACGAAGAGTAATGAAAAAGTGAAGAACCCATCAACCATCCCAACTTTCACATGACTGCTTAGTATAATTGGGTTTACCTTTTTTTTTTTTTTTTTAATTCACAAAATACAAATTCCATACTTGGTAAGCAAAGCTTTAAAAAAAAAAAGTCACAGAAAAATGCACTAAGAAGAAATACTTCAGGAGAGTTTTAATAGGAAATAAATTTACAGAAGTGTTTTCTACCTTTGTAGCTAAGACTAAAAAAATTCATGGTATAATGGTTCAGATACTAAAAAATTCTCAAGTTTAGATCATCAGTTCCAGGGTGAGTTGGAAGATTAACATTCACTACCAAAAATGACAGCTGTGGAGCACTGGGTGGCTCAGTCCATTATGGGTCCGATTCCTCATTTCAGCTCAGGTCATGATCGTAGCAGCATGGGATCGAGCCCCGCATCGGACTCCGTGCTCAGCACAGAGCCTGCTTAAGATTGTCTCTCATTCTCTCTGCCTCCCTTCCCTGCTCGTGCTCTCTAACATGAAAGTTTTCTAAAAACTAAAAAAGGCAACAACAGCTTCAAGTCATCATGACGAATATACAGCCATGGTCAGGAAACGGGTGACCAGAACTCCCTCAGGAATTTTGTCAAACAAGTTAAAAGTCAGCCTCTTTGTCTGGTGGCCAATATTATCCCTCTCCCACTGGAAGAGCAGTACCTAAATTTCTACCACATGCTGTACTCGTGTTCTTGGACAGGATGCTGAGATTTGACCTGACCCAGGAAGTAATGTCTTTGCATTTCTATAATTGCAATGTCATTTGTGACACCTTCAAAGTTACTGTTTGGACAATACTTTTTATTAAAGCAAAATCAAAAGTTTTAAAAAAAGGCAAAAATGTTGGAATCAATGATTCTCAAAGGGTTCATTTCTCAAGTTGTCTTTCAGCAGTCTGATCTACCAGAACAAAGTAGAATGAGCAAGTTTCCTTTTTAAGAGTGCCATGATGACATCTTTTTCACAGAACATTTTAAATGAGAGCAAAAAAATTCCCTACTTGTTAAGATTTGAGAATATGAAAGGCTAGCTCCTCTTGAAAAGTTACCAAAATACACATCTTTCTAATCATTTGTAAGGTTAACAACTAATATGTACCAAAAGAAATGGTCAGTGAAAAGAACTACTTGTGCAAGATTTGAGGTATTTCAATAGTTTGGGAAAAAATGAGATTACCTTCTAAACTGTAGCTTAAGGATGATTGTTTATTCTCCAAAAGCAGAAATTCCCGTATTTATTACAGTGAATAGATACACCTAAAAAGTTGTGTCATATTAAGTCCTTATGTTATAAATGAATTTGCTATCCTTATATTAATTCTAGAGGGCATTTTTTAAAAAGTTTATTTATGGAGAGAGAGAGAGATAAAGAGAGAGAAAGGGAACCCCAAGCAGGCTGCGTGCTGTCAGCATGGAGCCTGATGCAGGGCTCGATCTCACAAACCATGAAATCATGACCTGAGCTGAAATTCAGAGTCAGATACTTAACCCACTGAGCCACCCAGAAGCCCCAATACTAGAGGGCACCTGTAAGATCTAATTCAAATGTCCTCATTTTACAAGTGAGGAAACCACCTCTAGGACATAAACTACATGCCTTGGTCAAAGTGCTTTCTAGAATATCACTACCAGGTTATTGAGGAGTGGTGTGCCTTACTTGCTGACTCAGCTATGAACTCAGTAGGCGCTTATACATCAGGTATCTTCTACATCTTCGTGTTACCTGTCATATCCAACCCAGTAATTTGAACTATTAATTCAGATAAATTTGCTCCCTCATCTGGCAATTATAAAGTATTTCCAGAACCCACATACCTGTGAAAACTAGTTTCATTACTTTATATCCACAAAGAACTTTAATTTTACTCCTTATTTATGTCTACATATGGTGTGCCAGTTTTAAGATTTGAATACAAACAATTATAATTTACACCTTTCAAATCGCAGAATCTTGTCAGTGCTTCTTCAAGTTTTTATGAACTCACAAATCATACCACTCAAGCTCTCTATGCTTCAAAACCCAAAATATTACCTGGTCTTCCACTTATTTTAGAACAAAAAAGAAGACATATGTCTAATATCTGAGCTATCAATCTTGTTCTAAAGTGTAAAGAAGTTGAACAAAAAATCATCAGCACGTGTTACTGACGTAGTCACGAATCTCTACCTTCTGTCGAAACCATTCAAGGTGCTAAAGGCTTTACCCCTAACCCTCCCCCTATTCCTGTTTTTCACAGTTCTAGCTAAAATGCTTAAATTAGCTCCTGCAACCTACCTTTTGACAAACTCGACGTCCTCCAGCAGAGTGTAGTAAAGCACATCTTACCCCCCCACCCCCCGAGCCAAGAACAAGCGTACTTAATGGTTTCTCAAGAGCATCATGATTTCCAGTGAAGCCACTTCAACAGGAGGGAAGCTAGTGTTGGCCTAACGGATTTCAAAAATGAAGGCTATGGAAGTGCCACAAGAGGGCTGGACTGTACATGCGACTGGGCATTTGGGGGAAAACTGCAGACCGATTCAGTAGGTCTGGGTTTGTCTCCATCTCCTTGGTGCTGCGGAAGCTTAGTCCACGGACCACGCCTGGAGCAACCAACATGTCGCAGAGAGCTTTAAGAATGCCCGTCTAGTCGAGGTGATCAATACAATGAGTGCACTGGCAGAGCAAAGCTACCACATCCAACTGTAAAACTTACTCTAACTGGAGGTACACTTTCCTTACCTCTGAATGCCTGCTTCTGTACTTTCCTCTCCAAGTGAATACTCCCGTCCAGAGCAAATTGGAAATTTTTACAGTCCTGGAGAATGTTTCTTCTAAATCCACTTGAGTTTGTTCCTTCCAGGTGGAGGGAGTTCAGTCAGTGTAATGTTTCTGCCCCTGTTCTTTTTTACTCCCTCGGCCCAGAAGAAATAAAGTGATTAAGGGATTCTGTAAATCTGGGAAGAAGTGATGGGTCAAGGACAAGGGTGAGTTGAGTGGCATTCGCCTCAGGCACTAAATTGAAGACAGGATCAGTAACCCTGCGCAATGGAGCCATACTGGAGCCTGAGGCAAAGGGCAAAGTCAGGAATACCAATCTTATCTCTAAGGTATTTTTTATATTTTGCTCAGTATGGATTTTTTTTACATCAATTCTGATTGTTGATAATAACATGTTAAATATTATTTATCTTAGGGCGCCTGGGGCCTGGGTGGCTCAGTCGGTTGGGCGTCCGACTTTGGCTCAGGTCACGATCTCACCGTTTGTGGGTTCGAGCCCCATGTCAGTCTCTGTGCTGACAGCTCAGAGCCTGGAACCTGCTTCAGATTCTGTGTCTCCTCCTCTCTCTGCACCTCCCCTACTTGTGTTCTGTCTCTGTCTCTCAAAAATAAGTCAATGTAAAAAAAATTTTTTTTTAATAAAAAAATATTATTTATCTTGTTCACTGAAGGTTTCTTGGCACCCCTTACATTCTCAACTTCAGGCCAAGGCCTCACTCTTCTTACCTACTCCCAGCCCTACTGCCCACTGAGCATAAACCCTGGTCTCCTCCAGCGGTAGCAAGCCCTGTCCCTATGGTGGAAAGCTGTAGGTGAGGCCTGCCCTCTTTCTGCTCTGAGGTGATGGCTAAGTCTGTCTCTCAAACGTAGCTCTGTCCATCAAACTACTTCTCGTCGATAACTCATCTATAATTATGGCTAAGATTCTCTAATTATATAATCTGCAATTGTAATTCATCTATAATCTCATCTGTAATAACGTATGTGCTATTTTTCAAAGGTTCATAAACAGGAGGAGGAAAAAGGCACGGACACTACTCCTAAAAGTCAAAGACCAAACCTGAACATGTGCTGACCACAGCTCTGGAACATAGTCCAGGAGGCCAGAGCCCTGGTGAGCCAGGCATTTCCCCTTCAATGTGGGATCATGGGGGAGGTCCACAGAATCACCCAGAAAGGACTGCTGTGGTGCAGCAACCCAAGGAAGCATGTGGGGTTTGGGGCAGTGGCTTCTCACCATTTCAGGAGAATATATTTTAACAAACGGTTCAGTCACTCCTTTATTCTTTAACGGGCCCTGTCAAAACTGTAAAAATACCCTACGAAGCAACAAACCATGAGAAATCGACAAGGAGCCATGTTTGCAGGAGCAAAACACACACAGAGTAACCTGAGCTTCTGCCGTGAGCGAGGTAGATGACACTTTGGTTCAAAGCACAGGTCAGAAGTTTTTTACAAGTTGGTGGTTTGCAGCCTCCATCCTGTAATCCAGCTCACTTTTTCGTTTATGATGTTTTTTTTTTTAATGTTTATTTATTTTTGAGACAGAAACAGAGCATGAACGGGGGGAGGGGCAGAGAGAGAGGGAGACAGAATCGGAAGCAGGCTCCAGGCTCTGAGCCCTCAGCCCAGAGCCCGACGTGGGGCTCGAACTCATGGACCGTGAGATCGTGACCTGAGCTGAAGTCGGACACTTAAGTGTCGGACACTCCACCCAGGCGCCCCTATGATGCTGGTTTTAAATAGCATAGACCAGGCAACAAACTCGAAGCTTAAGACCACACATTCTTCTGACCTAAGTAGATAACTCCAGCTCATGGCAACTCTGTCCACAGGCAAGCGGGCATTTCCACGGAAGGAGGTCTGCACAAGGCTGTACCTTGAAGAAGACAAGGTGTGGACTGCACATCTAACACAAAGCCAGTTTAGGCCTTGGCACGAGCAAAGGCTTCTAACAGGCAGCCTTTCTGGGCAGGCCACCCAGATGCACCTTGAACCATCCCTGGCAGGTGTGGGCCGACAGCAGAAGCTCCACCTGAGTCTAGCCGGACAGCAGAGAGCTGGCTGGCCGACACCCGGGAGACACAACTGCACTGTAGCGAACAACATCTTCATAGGCCTTTTTTGACATTTAGTGGCTGACACAGTATTTATTGCTTTAAAAGGGCAAAGCAGATTTCTGTGTGCCTTCCATAAAACTAGAACGTGCCCAACTTTAAATGATTACTAACGGGTCTGATAGGCAGTGCTAGGCTCCTAAGTCAGCCCAATTCCACTCTATTTGTGGACAAGAAGGTAGTGATGGACGGGATAAGCTGGAATCCATGCGTTTTTCCCAACAACTCAAGAATCCCAACACCACGTGCACGTACACATACAATCATACCCCAAGACAACAAAGCGTTCCCAGTTAGCACTTGACTGGATGGTGAAATATTAGAGATACATCTTTCCCAGGAGTCAGGTTCCCTAGACTGAAGTACATCCAGAGCAAGAGGCGTAGCTCTTATGACAAAATCCTGAAAATGGCCTGCTCCTCAACGAGTGACAGGTTTGTCACTGGGCAGGGGCCCGCCTGCTGCAGCACAATGGTCTTCAGAAACACTAGACACTACGTTCTGAGAATTTAATTCTTCCCTGCTTTACTCCTTCAGGACTAGGGGATTGGGTCGTTTTCAAAATGCAGTGGTTTGGGGGAAAAGTGCAGCAGGGGACACAGTTCTGTGATCACCCGTGTGCCCCCTCACACAGTGGGGCCTGAGATCTAGCACAACTTCAGGGACCACATAAAGACGGCCTTTCCTGTGAAGCAGCCTGCACTATGGCTGCCGGAAGAATTAGAACCCCACCTATGTTCCAAGAACGCCTTAGCCTGTCTGGGTGGCTCAGTAGGTTGAGGGTCCAACTCTTGATTCCGGCTCAGGTCATGATCTCGTGTTTTGTGAGTTCGAGCTCCACATTGGGCTCTGAGCTCTCAGTGCAGAGCCTGCTTCAGAGCCTCTGTCTCCCTCTCTTTCTGCCCCTCCCTCACGCATGTGTTCTCTCAAAAATTTTTTTTCTTTAAATAAAAAAAAAAAATACTCTAGCTTGACAGGGACCTGGTAAGATATGCTTATTGGAATTTAATTCTAGGGTTTGTTTGGTTTTTTTTCTTTCTCAAAGTCTCCAGAACGTAAGCTCTAGCAGGGCAGGATTTTTTTTTTGGGGGGGGGGTCTGTTTTATGCACCAAAATATCCCCAACGACTGGAAGAGTACCCAGAGTGTTTTCAATAAACATTTGTTGAAGTAATGAATTATGAAAGGGCCAAGAGAATTTTATTTTGAACATATTTGGACTTGAATTTGCAAAGTTAGACAATGCTGCAAATAATTTTTCCCTGGGAATGTGACAGTAGAAGTTTATATTCAAACTTAGGCATCACTATGTTACTGGCACCTTAACTTTGTCACTGGATCTCACTACACACCTCTACGCAAGACAACATGTCTGTTTGTCATTTGCAGTTGAAAAGAGGAAAGTAAATTAAGTTTTGGGCACAGAATGGCCTTGGAATTTATATAATTAACTGCCAGAGCCTTCAAACTCTCAACTGCCCATCAGAAGTACTAGAAGAGCACCCAAAGGGACAGTGGTGTCACTGGGGAGCAAATTCTTGACAATGAGCAAGTCACTGGTTAACCATGGGCTAAACTGCAAGTGTGATTTGTTGAGAGAACAAGAAGTAGGGATGTTGCAAGTGGATACTTCTTCCCCTGTGCCCGAAGCTTTTTTTTAATGGGGGAGCTCAATGTATCCTTCTTTGCTTTGATCTGACCCTTTATTTTCATCCTGCCTGGAGAAGGGCAGTAACACATCAGACTAGAAAATTTGGGAGGAATAAACAGAGCAAGCTTGGCTGAGCTCCTCCCACTGTCTTCTTGGGGATGAGTCCACCCGTGGGGAGCACAGGAGCACTCTGCAGTTCAGAGAACAACCGTGTGGTAACTCAAAGGACCAAATTCCAAGGTGTGCTGATAGGGAGCTCCTTGGTGTCTCACACTAAGCCATCACCTACCAAATATCCTTCAACAGAAATGAGTTGATTTGTTCAAAGGCTGGATACCTTACTGTGTCATAGTTCTCCACTGGTCCAGAATCCAGATTAGGAAGAGGGGTATTACTTATGAGACTGGTCAGTGAATACTATACATTTTTGTTTACGCTTCCTTAATTCCTACCCACCACCATTCTACTGTTGTTTCCATGAGTCTGACTACTCTAGGTACCTCCTATGAGGAATCATGCAACGTTCTGTCCTTTTGTGGTTGTCTTATTTCACTTAACCTAAGATTCACCCATGTTGCAGCATGTGTCACTATTTCTTTCCTTTTCAAGGCTGAATATGTCATTGTAAGTATATACCACATTTTGTTCATCCATTCATCCACTGACACTTGGATTACTTCCACCCTTTGGCTACTGTAATGATGCCATAAACATCGTGTATGGGTATCTCCAAGACCCTGTTCACAATTCTTTTGGGTATATACTCGAAGTGGAACTGCTAGATCATATGGTAATTCTATGTTTAATTTTTTGAGGAATCAAGACTGTTCTCCACACCATCTGTACCACCGTATGTCCTCACCAGCAATGCAGAGTTCTAGTTTATTTGCACCTTCACCAACATGTTTTATTTTTTTTTAAATATAAGAGCCATCCTAGTTGTGTGTGTGTGTGTGTGTGTGTGTGTGTGTGTGTGTGTGTGTGTGTGT
>NC_064811.1:180443437-180453769 GCF_023721935.1 Panthera uncia
TGTGTGTGTGTGTGTGTGTGTGTGTGTGTGTGTGTGTGTGTGTGTGTTTAGAATGAGAGAGAGAGAGCAGGCAACCAGGGGAGAGGGGCAGAGAGAAAGAGAGAGGGGGGAATCTTAAGCAGGTTCCACACTCAGAGTGGCGCTCAACGCAGGACTCAAACACAACCCTGGGATCATGACTGGAACCAAATTGAAGAGTCAGACGCTCAACCCACTGAGACACCCAGGTGCCCTCTCCTTGTGGTTTTGATTTACATTTGCTTAAGTACTCCTGATGCTGAGCATCTTTTCATATACTTAATGGCCATTTATCTTCTTAGAGAAATGTCTATTCAAGTCCTTTGCCCATCATTGAATCATTTTGTTATCATTACTGAGTTAGTCCACTTTTTAAAAATCATGATTGGAACACCTTGCTGGCTCAGTCATTTGAACGTGAGACTCTTGGTTTTGGCTCAGGTCATGATCCCAGAGCGGCGGGAACAAGCCCAAGAGCCTGCTTGAGATTCTATCTCTCTGCCTCTCTCATTAATTAATTAATGAGTTAATTAATTAAGGAGCTTATTTTCCTCCTGAGAAGCAAGATGAACTTAAAACAGCATGCTGGAGCAGAGACATTTTTCAATGCCGGTTACGGGCTGAACAGTTTCTCACAAAAAGACATCTTGATATCCTACCCCTACTATTTATGAGTGTGACTTGTTTTTGGAAATAAGGTCTTTGCTGAGGTAATCAGGTTAAGATTAGGTCACTGGGGTGGGCCTTAATCTGACTACATAGAGTCCTTATAAAAGAGAATGAACAGAATAATGCCATCCAAAGGCACAGACACACAAGATGGCGGCCATGGGAAGGCAGAGGCAGGGACTGGAGTTGTGCAGACAAGCCAGTGAACAAGCAGAGCAGGAAGAGGCAAAGAAGCATCCTCCCCGAGAGGCTTCAGAGGGAGCCCCGCCTGCTGACACCTTGATTTTAGACTTCTAGCCTTCAGAACCATGAGAATAAATCTTTGTTGCTTTAGGCCACCTGTTCTGTAGTGCTTGGTTACAAACTACCACAACTCCCTTCAAGGAAAATCAGTGCATTGTTCAAGTCCTTTCATGAATTGGTTGTTTGGAATTCAGAACACAGTTTCCATTATTAAAAAAAAAAAAAAAAAAAAAAAAACCACACACACACTTAAACAATTATGAGGTTCCCAGAGAGCCTATACATGACATTTTAACCCATAAGGGAACATGGCCATTGCCCAGGAGTATGGTTACATCCCCCAGAATTATGGGAAATACAGCCAGCACTGCACATGGGGCCCTAAAGGTCAGACACACATATTCCTGACTGTAGCCACAGCCCCTAGATAAATCTTTTCTCCTCTCATCGACCAAGTGGGAAGAGTAATTACTCTTCACCCAACCACTTCGATAAAGTGATTTCTTGCTCTATGTTGCCCAGATGGTGAGAAGATCTCCATCCTTGCTCCCCTCACACACCCCTGTATACCCCAGGTATACAGACAGTGACAAGAAGGTTTAGATTCCCTCCAAGTTCTCTGTCACCACTTGTAAAGGCAGAAAAGGTTAAAACAGTCCTCATTTCAAAGATGAGTATCAGTGGGGAAAAAACTGAGGTGAAAAAAATTTTTTTTAATTTATATATTTTTAATATTTATTTACTTTTCAGAGAGAGAGAGAGACAGAGGTGTGAGTCGGGGAGGGGCAGAGAGAGAGGGAGACACAGAATCTGAAGCAGGCTCCAGGCTCTGAGCTGTCAGCGCAGAGCCTGACACGGAGCTTGAACTCATGGACCGTGAGACCATGACCTAAGCCCAGGTCAGTCGCTTTAACCAACTGAGCCACCCAGGCGCCCCTGAAAATCTTAATATAAATACCAAAGTATCTTTATCTTGGGAGAAGCCTACATAGGTAGCAACTAACAACTGAAATACTTAGCACCATTAGAAATAAGAGAAAGAGACTTACCTTTTTATTATGAACATAATGTTAGTGTGGAACTTCAAAATCTAGAGGGGTGAAAACCTTGAAACATGAACACTTGTCCTCTACCCCTCAGGATAGGCTCCGTGCAAAAACCACCCAGAACTTAAGGCAAATGTCCAAGGGTTTTGGCAGGGAGCCCTGCTCATACCCCTGATCAACTAGGGACTCAGGATGATGGAGGCTTCATCTCAAGAAAGACTTCCATAATCTCCAGACACTGGGAAAGGACCACAGCCAAGGGCCCACTGCACTTAAAGCTCCTGCCGAGAAGTGACACACATTACTTCCGCTCACATTTCACTGAAGTTGGCCACAGGACAACACTCAATCTCAGCAAAGTGGGAAAGTGCAACCTTACCACTTGTCCAAGAGTGGGAGAACTGCAAATATCTGTGCAAAGCATTAAGGTAGTATGAGAAGAATTTATTTCTACTTCAGGTGTGGAAATCAGTAACGGGAAATCTCACTACAATGAAGTCAGGAGGTTTCAGCAGGGGGAGCTCTCACGCCCTACCCCATAAACCCTACAGAAAGAGGTGGACTTGACCCTCCAAGCTGTACTACTCTACTGTTCCAGCCAGCAGAAGAGATGCTTTCCCCAGGTCCCCCCGGGGAACAGCCCAGCCAATGACAAGCCACCACACTTTGAACTCCTAGTTTACTCTAATGGACTTTTAGCTCTTAACAGCCTTCATAACGGACCCCTTTTCTCCTTTAAAAAATAAAATTAAATTAAAGAAATAATGGAGGTGGGGAAGCAAATGAAGGTATGGAAGAAAATGATACCCAAACAGTAATTCATAATGCGTCTCCTATACCCTGAAGAACCTCCTTGCTCCATTTTTTTCCTCTAAATCCTCCTAAGTTTGCTGCTTCCAAATCTTCATATGTTAATCTAGTCCAAGGGCTGGCAAACTACTTTCACGAAGGGCCCAACAGCAAGTATGTTAGGCTTTATGCTCCATACTGTCTCCGTTGCATTTATTCAACTCAGGTTTCATGGAAAAAAAGCAGCCCCAGACCATCAGTAAGGGAATGGGTGTGGACATGTCCCAATAAACAACTTAAAAAACAAAACAAAACAAAACAAAAACAGGCATGGGCCAGATTTGGCCCTCAGGCCATAAGTATGCTGACCTCTGTACTAGTTCTTTCTCTAAAGCACTAGCTGTCACCTGCACTATACCTCCATTAAAAAAAAATTATTTCTTTTGGGGTGCCTGGGAGGCTTCGTCAGGTAAGCATCTGACTCGCGATTTCAGCTCAAGTCATAATCTCACAGTCCATAGGTTCGAGCACCCTGTAGGGCTCTGTGTTGGGAACTCAGAGCCTGCTTGGGATTCTCTCTCTCCCTCTCTCTCTACCCCTCTTCATTGCACAGGCATGTGTGTGCACATGTTCCCTCCCTTAAACTTTAAAAGTATATACATATTTCCTTTTATCTCATTTTTATTTCTGGACTCAGCAAAGTTAATTAGTGCAAAGACAGGATAGTCCCAACTCTCTGGGTACAGGCAGTTAATATCTACCTTGATAAAGATGCCCAGTCACAAAATCAGTTACCACAAGACTCCTAAATTACTTAGTAACCCCCATGAAAAATATCACCAAGAACTGGTTCCTGGTTGTCACAAAGTCTCTGCATCAACTCTCCTAAGTTATCATAGGATAAAGTCATCATAAAGTTGAAAGATCTTTGTTCTGGCCTTTGCGAAAAAAAGCCTCACTTTGACTTCAGCGGCAATTGAGAAAGACACTAGGTGCCCTCTCAGGGAACTGTTGTCAACCGGTTTGGAACAGATGCCCAGGAACATAAAACTGAAAGCACATTTTATTAGCAAAATCTTATCACTATCGGAAATTTTAAGGACAAGATCAGAAACTTATCAAGTGGTGTGTAATTGCAGGTCCTCAGGGTGGCACACGCCAGGACACCCGCTACGCAAGCATTCGCCTTCCTTGATTAAACACACGGCAGAAATTGGAACATGTATCACTCTCACCCATGCAAAGCTCACCAACAGGCCCTGTCCCTCCATGCAGCTTCTTCCTGCGGCCACAGCCTTCCTGGGGCTCCCAAGTCCTAGAACTTCGAATCTTACAGCAGCCTCTAGTAGGTAGTTACCTATTACTAATCCCTCTCTTCCCTGCTGACAGTTGAAACCGGAGTTCATACAGGTGTCCATACACCCCATGTGTGTAATTGAAGAAGAGACGCCATCCTGGCTCAGGGACTAATGCCAACTGGTCTAAGCTAATCACGGATGTCCAGATTTTCCATGGGGTCCAGGAAAATCAGTCAATGACCTGGGTCCTTAAGATTTATTATGTTTGCAAGAATACATTTTAATGCTTCAGTTTAGAATTTCAATGGGTGTAAGCTTGACAGTAAAAATCACAACAGATTCCCACTTAGGCTCAAAGTTGCAACAAGGTCTTTTCGTTAAAAACTCACCAACTGCTGTGAAGAATTCAAATGCCAAATTTAACCTTGAGAGGTCCTTTAGCGAATGCAGAGCACATACACAGTCACACACAAGTGATACCGAAAGTCAGGATAAAAATGTTCTGAACAAAACAGCACTTCCAAGAGTGTTTCATTCTGTAACTAGAAACGGACAGTAATACCTTTCGCTATACTTATAGAACACAGAGGTCACCTTTCCACAATGACAAAGCAAATGCTGCAAGCATACTCACGCTTCCTAACTTGAAGTCATTCTAATCCATTTAAATATTGATTTTCTTGCATAGAAAAAAATTAGGTAGCAAAAAACTTCAATAATATAGGACACTGTAATCACAAACCTCAAAACTGGAAGGCAGGGATGACTTACTAGAACACAGAGAAGTCAAACAAGCTCATAGAGAATATACCACAAGATGCAAGGTTTAACACCCTGCAGAACCCCAGAATGACCCAGGAGCTGGACACAAAAACAAGAGAAGGTGAAGAGAGTCAGGGCCTCATGGTAGGGAGATGCCCTGTCATCTTCTAGAAGGACCCACTGGACATCCCTTCCCCAAAGTACCTACCCGTACCCTGTACATTCAGACAACTACCCCCACTCAGTAAATAGCTGTATAATCTTAGAATTGATTAGACATTCCAAAGTTACAGTTACTAAACCCAGGGGACGCTGAGGGTGAGGCATAGGGGTGCAAGCAGGGAAACAGTGAATTCTTCTGCAATCTCAACTATGGGACTTCCAGCACACTTCCTGTGCTCTGCTCCACAGTAAGCTTATAATCAGGCTGATAGCCCACAGGCAAAATATCAGAGGATCGTTCTTGGCAGAAACTAAATTGAGTCCAGAGAACTCAATCTTAAAAAGGAAGCAAGCATCAACCTAATATTGGAAGGCATTCTTTGATATGAAAAAATAAACAAGGAAAAAATTCTCTGAAAATTGAGGGAATGCCGGTAAGAAAAATTAGACAATCTGTCATTAATATCTTGAAAAAATGTATCATATTCATGGAAAAGCAGGATGATTTAAGTAATAGCAGAAAATCAGAATGCTCTCAGAAGTTAACGTGAAATAATTAAATATATAATTAAAACTTTCAGAAGACACAGTTTAAGAACTAGCCCCAAAATTTAAACAAAAGATACACACAAAGTGAAAAAGGAGAAAGGCTTTCTTTTCTTTTTTCTTTTCTTTTCTTTTTTAAATTAAGGCTTCATCCAAGAGATCCAGCATTCAACTGATAGCATCATCAGAAAGAGGAAAAAGAGAAAAAAATTTGTGGTAAGAAATAAAGAAGCAAGGCAAGAATCTTCCTTGAGCTGAAGGACAAAGTCTCCAGACTGAAGAAGTCCATTGTTTGTTCTCCACAATAAATGAACAAGGTCTGACCGCTGTTTATCACAGTAATATTTTACAATAGCTAGATTATAACTAATTGCAGCCAATATGTAACTTAGGCACAAAAAGCTTTTCTAAGTGCTTTACATGGATTCTCATATAATCCACCAACAACTGTCAAGAGGCATGAAGTCCTTTTCTCTGCACTGTACGCATGACAACCTTAGGCAAAGGAGTTTGATAATTTGTCATAGTCACGTAGCTAGGAGGTGACAAACTGGGAAGTCTGGTCTTGTGCTCATCTTTTAACTACTACACTAAAAACCTTCCGGGGGTTGGGGGGGGGGGTGAAAAAAAAAGGGACCAACAGAAGGCCAGATATCAGAAGGACAGACTGTGCCACAATATTGAAAGCCAGAAGACAACAGAGCAGTATCTTCAAATTTCTGAGAGAAAAGTATTTTCAAACTGGAATTCCAATCTTGCCAAACCATAAATCAGACATGAGTACTGGTTGATAAGGTGATTTTTAGACAAAGAAAGCCTCCAACTTACCTCTTGCGTGCTTTCTCAGGAATCTACAAGAATGAAGGCCAGCAAAATGAGGAGGTAAGCCCGGTAGGAATGTCATCCAGGAAACAGGAATTAAACCCGGTCAGAGTGTCATCCCAGAGGACAAGGGAAAAAAGGAATCCTCAGCCAACACCTGTGTGACCCAGCGTCCCACACCTGGATGGCAAGCAGCCCATTCGGCAGCAGGAAGTCAGAGGTCCCATAAGGAGGTCTCCGGGGACAACACAGAACTAGCACACGTTGGCAAGTTTTAACAACTGAAAAACTGAACTGAGAGAAATCTCAGGGTGACTTTGGAGGATGTAAGCTATTTCTGCCAGACAGTCAAAGAAAACAAAGTATGTAGGTAAAAAAAAAGTTGTACAAAAAAATTAATATAGTATACTACTTGGGTCCAGAGACAATATTTGCAGTCATATTTTTATTTGAAGTAGGGAAGTAAATACAAGAGATAGGGGAGAGGGAAAGTGCCTCTAAGAATAAACGTTAGGCTGTTCTTTTATGTAATCTTTCTAGCACTAGTTGTCTTAACTCTGAGCATATAACACAAACTCAAGAAGTATTGAAGAGGATTATTTCAAACCTTTACCATCTATCTGGTGTCCTCCTTCCACAAAGAATCATGTTACCCAATCAGGCTACTATCTCAGTCCTCTTTAGACCCTAAATAGCTTAGCTGTTCTTGGCCTGAGCCTTAGAAAAAGCCAGGAGAGACCACCAACTGGGTTCCATGAAGAAACTGCAAACTTGAGCTGCAAAGTGGCCATTTTCCGAACCTATAACTAGTGACTTCTTCAACTACTGCTCCATACTATACATCCTGGATGACTACTGGAACCTGCCCGTTTGAAGCCAGTATTCATGCTTCAACATTTCCCTCCTGCTAATGCTAGCCACTGTGGGAAATGCCTATGGACCATCAGGACAAATGTCAAATTCAGCTGTGATGACATGCCAAAGCTAAGAGGCCTGTCTTGTAAAAACACATCCTAATATCTGAAGCATCCAAGCGTAAAAATGTGTGTTTTAGAAATGATGGAATATGGTAATTCATCAAAACTAAGCTCAACACTTCAAAGTCCTTGACTCTCAAGTTAGAAGAAGACTTAAAAATGATCTATGAAATCTTAACACTGATCCAACAATAAATCCTTTTAGACCATAATCAACCAAATCTCTGACCACTCCAGAGAACGTACCTTGTTTCTAGGAGTTCCTCCTTCCCAGGTCTAGACACTCCATGTCCAAAGTCATAAAACATACTATAGTATTTGGAACTCAAAAGTCTAGCCACAGGAGACAAAAACCTCAAATAAGTGGCTCAAGACCAAACTTTATTTCTGTCTCATGCACAAGTCTGCAGAGGTTGTCCAGGATTAAGTGACCCAGCTGTCAGAAACCCTGACTCCACCTTTCTCATTCCTCTGCTGTGCATGACCTCAACCTATGGCCCAAAATAGCACCCTCTGTGCTACTGCTGAGCAGGGTGGAAGAAGGGTGCAAAGACAACAAGGATGGAAGCTACCTCAGTAACAGCACATAACTCCAGTCCATAGCCTAACCACATGGCCACACTTATTTACAAGGCAGGCTGGGACACGGATACCACTATGAGCTGCTGTTCCCAGCTAATGATTCTTAAACATGAAAGAGGGTAAAAAATAGGGATCGAGGGAGAAATGGCCATCTCTACCACACTCACCAATGCCCTACGGCATAGATCACTGCTCTCCACTGAGAAGAGAGGTTTGTACTGAGATCTCCATGATGACCTATTTACAACTCAGTTCCATATTCTGAAAGTACCTGGCTAGATTTAGGGGACAAGATCTCCGAGAGAGATGGTCCTTTCATAGTCAAGCCATAGACGCCAACAGTTATGACAACCATGGTGGTGGGCTTGTAGACCTGAAGTAAAGCTCATGGATCACTCTGAACCATTCTGGTAACAGAAAAATGTAGTTTGTTTTCATAAAGGTCGTCGATCAAGCTCATGTTAAGTCTGGTTTTGCTAATCAATGAATACAACTCCTTGAATGATTCACTTCTTACAGGTGATTAATGGCCCTTGTGCTGTTGGATCTTGGCCTAAAGTTTTCACTCCATCAAAAATTGTGCACTGTTCAGATTATAAAATGAATACAATCAGGGATACTGTAAGAAACGTGCGTTTGACATCTACCATGTGCTAGAGCACAGTTAGGTTGTAGGGCTGTTGTAGACAGGATTAGGAACATTTGTGTATTCAGGGAGACTTGGCAATGAGATAAGGAAGTCCTTCACTACAGAGATCAATATACAACAGAGGTAACCAACAGACCACAATTAAGAGGAGATTTACGTTTGCCAAACGAACTCAGGAGGAAATAAGGAGACATGGAAAGACAGGCAATTCAGTCAGAAGGAATCATACTTGCTCTGATGTTTGAAATGAGTGCAATGATGGCAAAGAGTAAGAAGCTCCAAGTGGCTACGGGAGGGATCAAGGGCAGCAGTCGGGTAAGCTCAAGAGTCTGGATTCTATTCTGGGAACAACATGGGTCTGCCAAGACCGTTAAAACAGATACTAATGCTCTGGTTTGGCTGAAGTGTGGAAGGTGTCCCAGTGAGGAAAGACCAAGGGCAGGAAATTGCTGGGATGGATCTGAACTAACACAGCGATGGTAGGCCAGGAAATGCCAGACAAAGCTTAAAGGCTCATCTCTGTGTTATCTGTACAGAGCAGCGAAAAACTTGGCACACAGTAAGTGCCCAACACACGAGTGTTACATCAAACACTACTTTTCAAAAGACTATTTCACTTACGTTAGTATTTTAAGATGGAAACTACAACAAACCTTGTAAGAAAGCTGCATAAGTAATCACACATTAGGTACACACAAAAGGGATTTAAGCTTTTAGTATAAATTACAAGAGCGTTATATTCTTTTCTTCTTTAGTTTATAATTTAAAAGGTGCTAAAAAGCTTTTTCTTCAACCCATTCCAAGCAACAATAAAGGCAAAGTTCAAAGAACAAATAAGAGATCTAGGTTAAAATATTAAGCACAGAGACAGATACTAGTTTAATCATCCAAGGAAAAGCAATTCACCTTTTTCTAAAACACACAGACCTAAGAGTTTTTAAGTGAAAATAATATTTAACTACATACTCTATCTATAACCTCTTTTGTTTATGCCATGGCAAAACAATTAAAATGATCAACAAAAATTTATCACTCTCTTTCCTCATCCACCCTCAAAAGCACATGAGGTTTGTATTTAAAATATCTTTGAGGCCCTGCATTTCACTAATCAGAGTATTTTTCTAGGAATAATCAAGTGTCCCCAACTATCCTGAAACTAGATAGAGGTCACCTCCAACAACCAAACAAAACAAAATCACTCCAGTTAGAAGACCAGCAGCAGGTAACAGAGTGGTGCTGGACAGCTGGCATAGCAAAGCACTCAAAAGTGATAGAAAACACACTGCAAAAATGTATCCTCCAAGAGAAAATAACTATTTTTATACTAATAAAGATCAAACAATTAAACTCTGTTTAAAACTTGTGGGTAAATAAAGTTTAAGTCTATGGTTGCATTTTTATGAGAACTGGCATTTCAAAACAGACTTATTCTGTCAAACATGTACAGTCAGTCATAGATGATTCACACCATGCAATTAAAAGCCTTTCAGGGTAGAGACAGCAAGATCTAACTAATATGGCAAGGTCAGCACCACTGCAGAAAAGCACTTATCTAGAATCTACTTGAAGATTCAACACAAAACCAATTAAGTGACCTGCTAAGGTTCAAAAATGCTGATTCCTGGACTTTAGTCCAAAAACATACTTTTTATTCCAAGATTTTCTGGCTTAAGATTTTCCTAAAACCTCAAAACCAGCATGTGGACGGCCCCACATATTCACAAACTCTTAAACCCACATTCCTGCAAACTTCATCAGTAATTTTACTA